>NW_006921713.1:8596206-8604820 GCF_000298275.1 Orycteropus afer afer | reverse complement strand
CCAGAGGTACCTTGGAAGAAAGGCCTGGTGATATACTTCCAAAAAATCAACCATTGAAAATCCTATGGAACACAGTTCCACTCTGACACACATGGAGCTGCCATGAGTCAGAGTCAACTCAATGGCAACTGGTGGCTACATAGAGCTTTGTAAGTTGGGTGTTCTTAAATTGGGACTGCTTGTTCCACACCCCTGATCTCATGGTTGAAAATCAAAGCTCATTTCTCCCATGTATTACCATATCAGTGGCTTAAATCCAGTTTACCTGAGAACTTTAGAGTGATTCTAGTTCCTTTGCTTAGTGATTTAAAAGCTTTTGGATATTATGAAATCTGAGATTGATTTCACAACTTCTCCTCCGTCTCGTAAAGTACTGACATGGGGACTTTTATAATATTTATATATCTATAACTTTATAATATTTATAATTTTTAAGATGAATTTAAATTAAACCTGTTTTGAGTATAATTTTGTAATAGTTCTTGAGGTAACAAGGCACTGCAAAATCAAGCTTGAGAATTATAGTGGTGGATTTATGATCAAAATAGATTACAGTCATTAATATGACATTTAGACACCTTGTTTCAAAGAAAGTTAAAATCATTTTGGCAGTAATATTCAAATCCAGATTTCTTTCTATAAACTAAATTACCAAATTCACTTCAACACGGCATACCTGAAGTGACTACTCATTTCCTTCCCCAGAATAATTGAAATTCTTTACCTTTCATTGTATTTAATACTTGTCAAGGTCCTTGGGAGAACAGATAGAAGACAAAAGCAGACTACTTTTAACTGTCCAATTTAAGTTCATTTCAGCCCCTCACTCCCATGACCTTACCCGGCCTTGCCATTCCCCATGGGTGCTTTTCCTGACTCGGGAACAAGCATCCCTCTTTCTTTCTGTGGCTAACACTGCTAACATTTTTTGAATTCCATGGTCTGCTAACTCCTCAGGAATGCTCATAGGCAGTGGCTTTCTCCCTGTATATCCAACTTCTCTCTTTCTATTGGATTTTTCTCTCTTGTGCATAAAATAGGCGTAATTTTATCTTATCTTAAAGAAAACAAAACACTTCTTTCTATCCTAATACTTTACCTTTTACCTTTTTATCTCTTGCCATGACTTCATAGCCAAGCTTCTTAAAAAAAAGAAAAAAAATATATAAAAAAAGCCAAGCTTTTTTTTTTTTTTAATTATATATATACCCACCAGCCACTCCCCGGAAGGAAGATGGGGCAATCTACTTCCATAGCAATACTGCCTCGGAAACACAAGCAGGGGTCGCTATGAGTCGGGTCCAACTCGATGGCACATAACAACAACAACAATATTTTATTTATTTTGTTGTTGTTGAGAATATACACAGCAGAACATACACCAATTTAACATTTTCCACATGTACAGTTCAGTGATAGTGATTACCTTCAAGTTGTACAACCATTCTCATCCTTCTTTTCCCTATTGTTCCTCCTCCATTAACATAAACTCACTGCCCTCTAAGCTTCCTATCTAATCTTTTGAGTTGCTCTTAGTTGCAGCCAAGCTTCTTGAAAGGGCCCTTCTTGACATTTGTGGGGCACAGGGAAAGTACAAACGGGACCTGTACACTGTATGTCTAAATATTGAAGTTATATATCAAGGTCAATGAGCTGTTAAGTAAAATATATTCTATTCTCCCACCTTGATAAATATACCTAGGAGGTCAGGATCACATGTAGAACTCTTAGATTCCTTGGAGGTCTACAGTAGAACACAGTCTTACAGGTGAGAGTTGGTACCAGGCCTCCTGCTCACACCTGCCTTATCTGGCACTTAGGACTTATCTCTTATAAGAGCGGACCTTGAGTGGCTGCATGTGGATATCCCAGCCCACACATCCAACACCAGCCCACATCCCTTCCACATCCCACAAACAATGATTCCTTGGCCATCCCTTGGGCTAGGGCTATTGTACACCAGTGACACTGTAGGCCTAGAGAAGAGGCCCTAGAAGTGAGCTTGGGCACATTTGGGCAGGGAATTTTGGGGTTCTGGGTAATCAGCACATAATTTGGAAGAAGGTTGTGGTCTTCAACTAGGTATACATCTTTGCCCCCTGCCCAAGGACTTCTCGTCCATGGGAGAATATGGCTGCAGGAAGGCCAAAGCAGAGTCTTCAAAGCACAGGCCTAGTGAAGGGCTGTTTTGCTTGGTCTAAGGTTTCTCAGTCTCACTTCTCTCTCACTCTTCTATTAGCCTTAATCAAGTCAATTTGCTTCTGCCCTCAACACTGCAAAACAGCTTCAAATTTCCTAGCCCAGTGAACACTCTCAGCCTGTATCTTCTTTTTTTTTCCCTCTCAGCCCTCTGCTCATCTTATTTCTCTATTCTGCATGGGTGACTTAATTAAAATGCATAAAATTAATCACCACCTATCTTGTAATGGATCCAAAATCTGCATCTTGGCTCATACTAATTTTCTGGGAACAAGTCCCATGGGAACTACAACTGAACCCATTAGGTCCCCCCGCCACACTTCTTCTGTAGGCCCTGCCTCAGGAAATAACCACCTCTCAATTAAATGCACAGTTCAGAAACCCAGGTGTCTTTCATGATTCCCCCTTCTTCCTCATTCTTCATGTCCAATTACAAACTGTATCTTGTTGAGTTTAACTCCTAAATATTTCTAGAATCTCCCTTTATTTCCATTTCCTTCATCATAACTTCACTTCAGACCTTTAATAGCATTTATTTAAAGTAGCTGAATAGGCTCATAAGAATTCCCTGCCATACCTCATTTTCCACTCTGCTGGAAAAATGATTTCCTAAAATGCAAATATGATCATGCCATTTGCCTCCTTTTAATCCTTCCTTGGCCCCTGTATGTTGTTCAGAATAAAATTCAGTCTTCAATTTGTGTTATGTTGATCATTTCTCCCCATGCCCATCCTAACTTTGAGCTGAAACCTACTATTGACACCATGCTTTCGGGTTTTTTCCCCACATGCGATTCCTTTTTCCCTGAAGGTCCTTCCTTCCCCTGGTGTTTTGCTTCCTCCTCCTGATTGCTCCGGGCTCAGCACAGGCATCTTCCTGAAAGGGTGGCCTGACTGCCTGAAGCCTGATGGCCCTCCTCAATGTTACATAATTGTTGTGTTTTTGTATACTGCCATCAAGTTGGATCTGACTCATAGAGACCCCTCCTTAGGTTTCCAAGGCAGTATCACTACGGAAGTAGATTGCCCAATCTTCCTTCTGAGGAGTGGCTGGTGGGATTGAACTGCCAACCTTCTGGTTAGCAGTCAAATGCCTTAGGCACTATGCTGTGCATTTGCCGTTGGAGTATTTTTCACACAATGTTTTCATCATGAGCTTATGTGCGTATCTCCCTCACAGACTGGGAGTTCTGCAAGGGTGGGAAACTCACCTATCATTTTATACCCTCAGTATTTAGCACTATGCCTGGCAGTTAGCAGGTGCCCAGTAACGTGTGAGATATGCTGGGCAAGGTGTTGGGGGAATATTGTGATGGGTGCCAGAGTCTGTGCCCTGCTCACTGTGGAGAGAGGAGGTTAGACTAGTTCACAAGTGGCTCCAGTGCAGGTAGAAAGTGCTGAGAGGGACCAGCAGGGTGTGAGTGAGTTAAAGGGAGGAGAAGGATCTCTAGGTGTGTGTTACCTAATCTTTCTGGGGTCATTAAATTTGATAAAAGTCCTATTTGCAACACACACACACACAAGCATATACATATCCTTTTTTTTTTCATCCTAGGTTATTCAAAAATTCTTCTGAAATCATTTATGAATCTCCTAAGTAGTACAGCCTTTTGACATGGGCAAGAATGGCTGATGCTTTAGAGGAATCTTCTCTGATCCTCTTCCAGCTATGCTTTCCCCATGGGATGGAAAGACTATATGGCCAAGGGCACATGCCATCTGAAGCCCACCTCCTCTTCTAAAAACAATTTAAAAACTGTAGTGGAGGAACATTTGAGTTGAACTTGAAGGGTGGAAAAAAAATTGGAAGTTGTACCTATGGGCAGAAGACGGAAGCTGGTTTAGAAAGACTGGCCAGTAAAGGCATCAAGATGGAAAAGCTGGAGGGGGTGAGGGACACATTTAGAAAGAGTGGTGGTTAAGGTTGTATGTGAACTTGGCTGGGCCTGGTTGAGTGGCTGGGCAGCTGGTGGTAGTTATTCCCCATGATGAGATTGGTAATCAACTCCGTGGTGGAATCTACTGGAGCAGTTGAGTAGCTGCTTTAGGGATGTGGGCTGTTCCCAGAATACAAGAAACAACTTTGAGGAAGGTCTCCAGCTATGACACGCTTGGACCCGGCATGTAACTGAGTCTTCATTCAGTAGCCTGCCATGCCCTGCCGATCCTGGAATTTTTCTGGACTTGAATTAGTGGCCTGTCCCTTTGTTTGGTAATATTGGGACTGTGCCTTGTTACTTGTCAACCTTGGGTTTGTCAGCCTCAGCAGCTGCCTGAGTGAAGAAAAGCCTCCAGCTTCAGTGGTCTGGGAGCAGGAGGCAGAGCTAAAACCCAAGGTTGAGGGACTTTCACCTAAAGTCTGGCACTTTGAACTCAGACTTCTAGCCTCCAAAATTGTAAGAGGATAAACTCCTATTTGTTCAAGCCATTTCATCTGTGGTATTTTCCTGTCAGAGTAGCATTGGGTAACCAAAACAGAAAGGTAGATTGGAGGCTCTACTGTCAAAGGTTCTGACTCTAAATTTTAAAGTTATCTGAGGGTATAATAGGAGCTCTGGTAGCATAGTGCCTAAGGCATTTGACTGCTAACCAGAAGGGTGGTGGTTTAAACCCACCAGCCACTCCTGGGAAGGAAGGTTGGGCAATCTACTTCCATAGTGATAAAATGAACCAAATGCACTGCCCTGAAGGTGGATCTGACTCACAGTGACCACTCCTTGGGTTTCCGAGGCAGTATCACTATGGAAGTATACTGCCTTGGGAACCCAAGGAGGGGTCACTATGAGTTGGATCCAACTTGACGGCAGTGAGTTTAAAGTTAGAGGGTATAATGGGAAGTCATTAAATATTTTTGAGTAGGGAATGATATAATTGGAGTGTGCACTGAGAGGATTAATTTGCCAGATTATAGAAGAGGTTTGAGCAGAAAGAGAAAGGAGGTGCTGAGACAGTTAGGAAGCTATTGTAGTAGTGGAGGGAAGAACTGGAAAAGAAATAACTGGACAAAGTGGGTGGAGTGGAAAAGAAAGAGATCAACACAAAAGACATGACTTAGACTCCCCATAGTTGAGTAAGAGATTGATAATACAAAAGCCACATGGCAGGCCATTAATTCAAGTCCATTGAAATCCCAAGGTTGGCAGATGATGGCAGGCTGCTGAACAACGACATGACTACATGCAGGGTTCAAGCGTGCCATAAACTAGAGACTGTTCCCCAAGGCTTCTCCTTATATACAAGAAGCAGACCATATCCCTAAAGCAGCTACTCAGCTGCTCACAGTAGATTCCACCATGGAGTTGATTACCAGTCTCATCATGGGGAATACTCCATCTAGCTGCCCAGCCACTCAACCAGGCCTAGCCCAGTTAACACACAAACTTAACTACCACAGTCCCACTTCTGAGTTGTCCTAGAGGTCCCTGTGGCACCCAAAAGTATAAGTCTGCCAGCTGCTATCGAGTCGACTTTGACTCATGGCGATCTTATGTACAACAGAAAGAAATGTTGCCTGCTCCTGCATCATCTTCACAATCACCAGCATATGTGAGTCCACTGTTGCGGCTACTGTGCCCATCCATCTCCCCGAGGAATCCCTGGCCCTCTGCTTCACCAAACATGATGTCCTATGTTAGCGAGTGATCCCTCCTGATGATGTTCCCAAAGCAAGAGAGTCAGCTAATGTTCTGTTAAGATCCATAAGGTTTTCATTGGTTAATTTTTGAAAGTAGATTTCCAGGACTTTCTTTCTAGTCTGCCTTGCTCTGGAAGTTCTTGCTGAAACCTGTCCACCATGGATGTACTTCCAGTATCACAGCAATGTGCCAATGTGCAAGCCATTACAATACAACAAACCGACAAGACGGTGGTGGATGTAAGTCCCTTGGAGGCTGTATGTTTCTCACGTTTAAATTCTAGCAAGTTAAGCTTTTCCAGGCACATCCATCATGCTGGGTCAACTCATTTGGGACTGACTCTTTTTATATGTGTTTGAATTCAGATGTATTCTTGTTTTAAATTGTTGATTGCCAATTTTAGCTGCCTTAAATTAGATCACATTTCCTCTTTCTGTTAGTTCCAACCCTGATTCTGTGGCCCCACATGGAAAAGACAGTTAGGGTGGGATGGGCATGTAGGAGTAATAAGAGGACAGGGCATGGATTTAGGCCACATTTTGGAGTTTTAATTTGGTATCCCTAGAACTTCTTGTTTAAAATATCTGATTTGCTTAAAATTACTTTTTTTAAAAAAATGTTGCCTCTTAATAAATTTCCCTTTTGAGCATTTTTAACATCTGCTTTTGTTTTAAAAAATGGTTGTCTTTTCTTTTTGGAAGCTATCTTTTACTTTTGCCCAAACTTTCCTACCCCTAAAATAGATACTTCTTTGGGACACATTATTTTTTAAATTATTTTTAAGTTTTATTGTGACTTGGGTGAAAGTTTACAGGACAAATTCTTTTTCCATACAGCAGTTCATACACATTTTGTCTCATTGACATTGACTGCAACTCCCCACAGTGTAACAGCTCTCTTGCCCCTTCCTCCCCGTAGATACCTCTTTCCTGTGTCCTTCCCTCCCATGCACTCCCACCTGCCCCAAGCTGTGTCCCTGTGCATACACTGCCCTTCTGTTCTCCCATGATTGATCACTCCAAGTAGTGTATCTACCTGATGTAAATGTTCAGTCCATATGCTTGACTATTAGTTGGCTAGAAGCCACAGGAGTGAGTTCAGTTCCAGACCTGAAGGATAGCTAGGGGTCTGTTCTGGTTACCTAGTACCACTCTGACAAGAATATACCACAAATGGGATGGCCTTAACACACAGGAGTTTATTTTCTTACAGTTCTGGAGGCTAGAAGTCTGAGTTGAAAGTGCCAGGCTCTAGGGGCTGGGTGAAAGTCCCTCAACCTTGGGCTTCAGTTCTGACTCTGTTCCTGGCCCACTGAAGCTAGAGGCATCTCTTCCCTCGGACAGCTGCTGGCTGCTAAGACTGACAAGCCCAAGGTTGAAAAGTGAAAAGGCACAGTCCCGACGTTACCAAACCACATGGCAGGCCATTAATTCAAGTTCATTGAAAATCCCAAGGTTGGCAGAGCATGGCAGGCTGCTGAACAATGACACGGGTACATGCAGGGTTCAAGCATGCCATAAGCTAGAGACCATTCCCAAAGCTGCTTCTTATATATGGGAAGCAGACCACATCCTTAAAGCAGCTACTCAGCTGCTGCAATACATTCCACCACATTCCACCATGGATTTAATTACCAATCTTACCATGGGGAATAACTACATCCAGCTTTCCAGCCACTCAACCAGGCCTAGCCAAGTTGACACACAAACAACTATCACAGGGCCAAAGTTTCAGGGGTTCCACCAGACTCTATCAGAGCAGCAAACCTGGTCTTTTTTTTTTTTTTTTTTTTATGATTTTGTGTTTTGTTCCACATTGTTCTCCCACTCTATCCAGAAACTCCCACATGGATCCCCCTCTGAGTGGTTGACAGTGGTAGCTGGGCAATATCTAGTTCTTCTGGGCTTGTGGTAGTATAGGCTGAGGATCACATGATCTATGAGTTCCTTGGACTAATTATTTCCATACGTCTTTGATTTTCTTCATTCTTCTTTGCTTTGGATGAGGGGAGACCCATTGTTGCATCCAGATGACTGCTTGTAAGCTTGTAAGATCCCAGTCACTACTCGCCAAAGTAGGATGTGGAACAATGTTTTTGTGTAGCATGTTATGCCTATTAAGTTTGATGTCCACTGAGACCATGGTCCCAAGCCCACAGGTCCAGCTACTCGCTCCCTCTGGGGAGCTGGCTGTGGCCAGAAAGTCACAACTTTGTCCCTTGTCAGTTCTACTATATACCTGGACATTCTTACAACACATACAAATACGTTTGTAGAAACATCATCTGCCAACCATATACAAGATCATGGGCACACTACCCCCTGCCTAGACATACCTGTTACTTCAGCTTGTCCACTCATCTATCCACCCATAGATCAATGTTTGCCATCACTGACAACATAGTACTGTATGAGCAAAAGAGTTCATCTTTGTTGTCTCTGTCTTTCATGTACTTCTCTATGTCTTCCTCTTCCTCAATGCCACCGTGTTGACCACTCACATTTGGTACATTGCCCTTCCCTTCACCCAAATCAGTACCTGTTTCTACCTATCTAGCAGTGTTCCATCTCCTTCCTTCCCACCCCTCGTAACTGACAAAGAAACTTTAGTTCCCTATATAAATGTTTCCTTGACTTTTTGCAATAATGAACTAGTACAATATTTGTCCTTCTATGGTTGACTTATTTCACTCAGCATAGTATCCTCCAAGTTCATCCATGTTATGCAGTGTTTTGAAGATTCTACATTATTCTTTAGTGTTGCATAATATTCTGTTGTGT
>NW_006921713.1:8572579-8589981 GCF_000298275.1 Orycteropus afer afer | reverse complement strand
GTCGAGCTGCTCTTTGAAATCTGTTCGGCTCTTTTATTTTGTCATTTCTTCCATTTGCTTTTTAGCTACTCTCTGCTCAAGGGCAAGTTTCAGAGTCTCTTCTGTCATCCATTTTTGTCTTTTCTTCTTTTCTTGTCTTTTTAATGACCTCTTGTTTCTTTATGGATGATGTTCTTGATGTCATCCCACAATTCTTCTGGTTTTTGGTCATTGGTGTTCAGTGCATAAAATTTATTCTTTAGATAAAATTCAGGAATTCTAAAATTCTCTCTAAATTCAGGAAGAATATATTCCATGTCAAATTTTGGCTCTTGTGGACTTGTTTTAATTGCCTTCAACTTCAAGTTGAACTTGTACATGAGCAGTTGATGGTCTGCTCCACAATCAGCTTCTGGCCTTGTTTTGGCTGAAGATATTGAGCTTTTCCATCACCTCTTGCCACAGATGTAGTCAATCTGATTCCTGTGTACTTCACCTGGCAAAGTCCATGTGTATAGCCGCCGCTTGTGTTGTTGAAAAAAGGTATTTGTAACAAATAAGTCGTTGGTCTTGGAAAATTCTATCATGCAATCTCCAGCTTTATGTCTGTCACCAAGGCCAAATTTTCCAACTGTCAATGATTCTTCTTTGTTTCCAACTTTTGCATTCCAGTCACCAGTGATAATTAACACATCTTGATTGTGCATTTGGTCAAGTTCAGACTGCAGAAGTTGATATAAAACTTCAATTTCCTCATCTCTGGCTTTGCTGATTGGTGCATAAATTTGAATAATAGTCACATCAACTGGTCTTCCTTGTAGGCATATGGATATTATCCTATCACTGACAGCAGGACAGATCTTGAAATATCCCTTGTAATGATGAATGCCACGCCATTCCTCTTCAAAATGTCATTCCCGGCATAGTAGATCATATCGTTATCTGATTCAAAATGGCCAAAACTGGTACATTTCAGCTCACTGATGCCTAGGATATCAATCTTTATGTGTTCCATTTCATTTTTGACAACTTCCAATTTTCCTGTATTGATACTTCGTACATTCCATGGTCGACCATAGGTGGATGGATATATTTCTGGGTTCTCAGTTCTGTTCTACTGGTCTATGTGTCTGTCATTGTAGCAATACCAGGCTGTTTTGACTACTATGGCTGTATAGTAGGTTTTGAGATTCAGGAGTGTGAGACCTCCTACTTTGTTCTTCTTCAGTGATGCTTTGTTTATTCAAGGTATCTTTCCTTTCCATATAAAATTAGTGATTTTTTTTTCATATCCTTAAAGAATGTTGATGGGATCTGGATTGGGATTGCATTGAATGTATAGATTGCTTTGGGTAGTATTGACATTTTCACAATGTTCAATCTTCCTATCCACTAGCATGGTATGTTTTTCCATTTATGTAGATCTGTTAATGGTTTCTTCAAGTAGTGTTTTGCAGTTTTCTTTGTATAGGTCTTTTGTGTCCCTGGTAAGATTTATTCCCAAGTATTTTATTTTTTTAGTAGCATTGGGATCTCTGGTGGTGTAATGCCTAAGGCATTTAACTGATAACCAGAAGGCTGGTGGTTCAAACCTACCAAGCACTCCTCAGAGGGAAGAGTGGGCAATCTACTTCCATAGAGATACTGCCTCGGAAACCCAAGGAGGGGTTGCTGTGCGTCAGATCTGACTTGACGACAGTGAGTTTGGTTTGGCTTGGAGGTTTTAAATGATATTGATTTCCTTATTTCCTTTTCAGTGATCTCTTTTCTGTTGTAGAGGAATCCAATTGATTTTTGTATGTTGATCTTGTATCCTGTCACTATGCTAAATCTCTCAATGAGTTCCAGTAGTTTTCTTGCTGAGTCCTTTGGCTTTTCTGTGTATAAAATCATATCATCAGCAAATAGGAATAGTTTGACTTCCTCCTTACCAATTTGGATGCCTTTGATTTCCCTTTCTTGCCTTATTGCCCTGGGTAGGACTTCCAATACAATGTTGAATAGAAATCATGATAGAAGGCATCTTTCTCTGGTTCCTGTTAGTAAGGGGAATGGTTTCAGTCTTTCTTCATTGAGATAATGTTGGTGGTTGGTTTTGCATATATGCCCTTTATTATGTTGAGGAATTTCCCTTCTATTCCTATTTTGCTGAGAGTTTTTTTTTTTTTTTTTTAAATCAGGAATGGGTGTTGGATTTTATCAAATGCCTTTTCTGCATCAATTGATATGATCATGTGGCCCTTTTATTTAATTTTACTTAGTGATGGATTATGTTGACTGTCTTTCTAATGTTGAACCATCCTTGCACACTTGGTATGAAGCCCAGTTGGTCATAATGTATTATTTTTCTTTTATATGTTGTAGGAGTCTCTTGGCTAGAATTTTGTTGAAGATTTTTGCATCTGTATTCATGAAGGATATTGGTCTGTAGTTTTCGTTTTGAGTGATGTCTTTGCCTGGTTTTGGTATCAAGGTTATGCTTGCTTCATAAAATGAATTTGGGAGGATTCCATCCTTTTCTATGTTCTGGTATAGTTTGAGTAGGATTGGTGTCGGTTCTTGTCTGAATGTTTGGTAGAATTCTCTAGTGAAATTGTCTGGGCCAGGACTTTTTTTTGTTGGTAATTTTTTCATGACTTGTTCAATTTCTTCTTTCATTGTGGGTTTGTTCAAATTTTCCACCTCAGTCTGTGTTAGTTTAATCTCAAACTCACTGACATTGAGTTGTATCCAACTCACAGTGACCCCTCCTTGGGTTTCTGAGGTGATATCACTATGGAAGTAGATTACACAATCTTCCTTCTGAGAAGTGGCTGGTGGGTTTGAACTACCAGCATTCTGGTTAGCAGTCAAATGCCTTAGACACTATGCTACCAGAGTTCCCTGTGTTAGTTTAGGTAAATAGTATGTTTCTAGAAATCTGTCCATTTCTTCCAGATTTTCAAATTTGTTGGAGTATAGTTCTTAATAGTATCCTGGTATTATCCTTTTTATTTTAGTTGGTTCTGTTGTGACATCACACATTTTGTGTCTTATTCATGTTATTTATATTCCCTCCCTCTTTTTCTTTGTTAAATTTGTCAGTGGTTTGTCAGTTTTATTAATCTTTTTTATAAACACCAACTTCTAATCTTGTTGATTTTTTTTTCTATTATCTATTTTCTATTTCATTTATTTCTTCTTGAATGATTATTATTTCTTCTGGTGACTGTAGACTTTTTTTGCCTCTCTTTTTCTAATTGTTGGAGATGTTGCGTTAAGGTGTTGATTTTGGCTCTTTCTTCTTTTTTGATGTGTGCACTTATCACTACAAAGTGCCCTCTGATCACTGCTTTTGCTGGGTCCCACAGATTTTGGTATGCTGTGTTTTCATTCTCGTTTGATTCAAGGAATTTTTTATTTCACTTTTTATTTCTATTACCCAGTCATTTTTAAGGAGGGTATTTGTTCTTTTTCCATTGATCTTCCTATTGTTAAGTTGTAATTTTTGTGACCTGAGAAGATGTTTTGCAGTATTTCAATGTTTTTAAATTTATTATGACTTGTTTTGTGGCCTAACATTTGATGTATCCTGGAGAATGTTCCATGTGCACTGGAAAAGAATGTATATTGTGCTGTTGTTGGGTGAAAAGCTCTGTAGATGTCCATAAGGTCAAGTTGGAGGATTGTTTTGTTTAGTTCTTCTGTGTCTTTGCTGAGTTTCTTTCCAGTTGTTCTATCCTTCACTGAAAGTGGTGTATTAAAGTCTCCTACTATGACTGTAGAGTCATCTATTTGTCTTTTCAGTTCTGTTAGAGTCTGGTTTATGTATTTTGGGGCTCTTTCATTGGGTGCATAGATATTTATTACGGTTATGTCCTCTTGTTCAATCAGTCCTTTAATCATTATATAATGTCCTTCCTTGTCTCTTATGGTGGTTTCTGTCTTAAAGTCAATTTTATCAGAAATTATTATTGCCATTCTTGCTCTTTTTTGATTGTCATTTGCTTGAAATATCTTTTTCCAGCTATTGATTTTTAGTGTATTTTTGTCTTTGCCTCTAAGGTGTGTCTCTTGTAGACAGCATATTGATGGGTTATGTTTTCTTATCCAGTCTGAAACTCTCCATCTCTTAAGTGGTGCATTTAATCCATTTACATGCAGTATAATTATCAACAAGTATGAATTTGTTGCTGTCATTTTCTTATGTGTTTTTTTTGTGGTGTTACTGATTTCTTTGTTCCATATAATTTTCTGTGCTGAGCTCATTTTGTTTATGAATTGTGTTATCATTTCCTTCATTGCTATTGTTTTAGTATTTGCTAAATATTTGTTTGTCCTCTTTTTTATTTTGATTCAAAGGTTTATTGTTTTTCTTTGATGTTACCCTGTGATTTATAATTTTCTTCCCAAGTTTAGAATAGTCTGTTCTATCTTGCATTTTTCCTGACTTCCTCACCAGTTAGAAGTTCTGTAACTACACAGTTTATTCCCTCTTTTTGGTTTGTAGTTGTCCTCATTTGTCAATTGATGTCTTTGGTTCCCTGTTTACGATCTTGTAAGCTTATTTACTTTGGCTACTTCTATAACTCTGTTGGTTTCTGGGTTATGCATCATGTGTGTTAATGGTTGGTTGTTGTTTGCTATTGTTGGTTCTCTGTCCAAAGGACTCCCTTTAGCATCTCTTGTAAGGTTGGTCTAGTCTTAAAAAATTCTCTTAATTTCTGTTTCTCTGGAAATCTCTTAATTTCACCCTCATATTTGAGGGACAATTTTGTTGGGTATATAATTCTTGGTTGGAACTTATTTTCTTTCAGTGTTTTATATATACTATCACATTGCCTTCTCTCCTGCATGGTTTCTGCTGAGAAATCAGAACTTAATCTTATTGGGCACCCTTTTTGGGTATCTTTTAGTTTTTCCCATGCTGCTTTCAGGATTCTTTCTTTATCTTTGGTTTTGGTGAGTTTGATGATGATATGTCTTGGTGATTTTCTTTTGGGGTTTATCCTGTTTGGGGTTTGTTGGGCTTCTTGAATGGATATATTCTCTTATTTCACCATATCAGGGCAATTCTCTTCCAACAAATCTTTGACAATTTTCTCTGTGGTTTTATTTGGCTCTTCTTGTTCTGGGATTCTGATTAAACCAAACCAAACCAAACCAAACTCACTGCCATCGAGTTGGATCTGACTCATAGCGAGCCCTCCTTGGGTTTCTGAGGTAGTATCACAGTGGAAGTAGATTGCCCAGCCTTCCTTATTCCTCTTGATGGTATCCCAGATGAACCTTAGGCTTTTTTCATTTTGTTTTCATCTTTATTCTGATTCATCCTTTTCCCAAGACATATTGAGGTATTTGTCTTCGATCTCACTAATTCTGTCTTCCATTGATTCCATTCTACTCCTTTGCCTGTTCAATGTGTTATCTATTTCTGAAAATTTAGTATTAATCTTCTGGATTTATATCTATAGATTTTATTTAATTTCTAATTTTTCATTTTATCAATTTATTTTGTCATTTTGCCCTTGTATTGTCTTCCAAAATTGTTCTAGGGTTTTGCTGTGTTTTCCTTAATTTTGTCAGTGTTTTCCTTGATCTCTCAATATGTTGAATGTACCTAAATATAATTCTTTTGAATTCCTTATCAAGGAGTTCCAATGCTGCTTCTTCCTCAGCAATGTGTTCTGGGTCTGTATCTTGGGCCCTTGTTTCTAAAGCTTTATCTTGCTTCTTTGTGTGGGACTATCATGGTCTGTTGCCTCCAAGACATTGTAATGTTGTTGTATTTACATTTAATTGGTGATCATATGTTTGAGTGATTCACCCAACTTTTCATTTTCTTAGTTTTGTTTGGATGTATCTGAGTAAGCAGAGTACTGTGCTCCTCTATTTGCTATTTGGCTGCACTTGTGCACTCACCATCTCTCTCCTTTTGGGTGTGGTAGAGAATGAGAGTGATATACAGATCTCTGTTAGCTGTTTGTGAAGAGCAGTTAAGGGTGAGTCAGGTTCATATTGGCTGTTGTGTATCTTTGGCCAATTGGTGCAGAAGCAAGTGGTGGCCCTTACTCAGTAGGTGGGGCTGCAGAAGGTGCAGGTATGGTTGGGTCATGTGGGCATGGTTGCTGTCTTCCACTCAAACAAAAACAAAAATAATTAAAAAAAAAAAAAAAAAGTAAAAGCAAGAGGACATAAAAACACACACCACATAAACAAATAGGAACAATCACCAAAAAGAGAAAGGGGGGGAGGGAGAAAAAGACAGTAAATGAGGCAAAATATTTAAATAAACACTTTAAAAAGACAAAAGAAATATAAATATGACAAGACTTAAAAAACACACACAATATCTGGATAGGAGAGAATAAGAGAAAAAGAGGAAGAGAATAATGAAAAAATGAGGAAAAATGAAGAAAGAAAAACAAGGGATGGGAAGAACCAAAAGAATGGGAAAAAAAAGGAAACCAGAAAAAGGAAAGAGAAAAAAGAAGCGAGCAACTAGAACTTGGGAGGTGAAAAGGAAAAAATAAAAATAACAAGGATGAAGAAAAAACAAACAAACTAACAAACAAAAAACTAAAAACAAAGCTGTGGGTGGGACAGGGCAGGACACGCAGGCTCCATCACAACACACAGACTGGGATTGAATTCCTGCCAGCTCAGAAGGGGGGGGGGGGGGTGATGGATGGCTGCACCTCCATTCACCAAGAAGATGTGGGGTATAATAGTAATAAGGGGAATATTGTACCTTTCCAGTTGTCAGCCTCCAATATGTCAGTGCTGTTCTTGGCAAGTGGAGCTTATTCTTAGGTCTCTGGAATCTGAACGAAACCACTGTCAGTTTAAATATCCAAAATGGCCTGACCATTTATAAACATTCAAAATGGCTGCACACTCCAGACAGCCAAAAGTCGATAGGTCAGTATGTCTCCTTCTTTGCTGTTTCCCTTTTTGGTCATCAGCCACCAGTGCAGTTGTCCATGCAGCCCTTGGTGAGTAGGGCTGATTTTTAGGTTAATTCTCAGGTCTTAACACTGCTTGGAAATATCCATATTGTCCGTGTAGTAGGATTGCTGACAGTCCACAGCTCCATTTGTCTCCTTATTAACTGTTTTCATGTAGGTTCTTCTAGTAAACCAAAAACAAAACTCACTGTGTGGAGTTGGATCCAACTCATAGCAATCCCTCTTTGGGTTTCTGAGGTGGTATGACTATGGAAGTAGATTGTGCAACCTTCCTTCCGAGGAGTGGCTGGTGGGTTTGAAGCACCAGCCTTCTGGTTAGCAGTCAAATGCTTTAGGTATTACACCACCAGTTTAATCCACATCTGTATCCTTCCTTTCAAAGATCAGAGCTCCAGAATTATCTTCTGTATCTGTGTCAATTGGTTTCTCTTTTTTTTGTTGAACAGGGTCTGTGTAGCTTATATGCCTTTTCTCCCATCTTACCAGAAGTCCTGGGACACATTATTTTGATACTAAGCCTCTGAACACCAATCTCACAAGTGAGAGATCTGGAATGATGTCGGAGCCTTGTAACAGTGACCTGGCAGGGACATGAGTCAGAAATATGATGCTATTATGAAAAAGCTCATGTGATACTGGGTATATGAAGAATATGAAGATGAGAGACAATAATTCCTGTATTCTGAATTAGTCAGACTATAGTCTGAATTAGAGTGCTATGCTCAGTGTTTGTCACCACTGTTCAAAAGGGATGTGAAGAAATTGGATGACTGCAGAAACACACAACAAAGATGATTAAAGAGCTGGAAAACAGGTCCCAAGATGCAAGGTGAAAAGGTTTGTTGCTGTCTCCACAAGGGAAGACTAAGGTGTGACATATTTCTGGAAGGTTTTTATAAGGCAATGATTAATAGAAAGATAGGACGTAAGAATCTGCAGTGTAAGAAGACTGGGAACAAACCCAAGAGATGAGAAAATGCTCTGTCTTAGATAACTCAGGCCAGAGAGTATAATTCCACCATTTTCTATGTCCATAGTCATTGCTGTGTGCTGTCGAGTTGATTCCAACTCACAGCAACTCTTCTTGACAGAGTAAAACTGCTCCTTAGAGTTTTCTAGGCTGTAACTGTTACTGGAGTAGATCTGGGTCTTTCTCCTGCAGAGCTACTTGATGGGTTCATTTTGGTTAGCAGTCGAGTGTTTAACCATTGTGCCACCTGGCCTCTTTCTGTCTGTGTTGTTGTTGTTGTTATGTGCCGTCAAGTGGGACCCGACTCATAGCGACCCCTCCTTGGGTTTCCAAGGTGGTATCACTACGGAAGTAGATTGCCCAAACTTCCTTCCAGGAAGTTTGAACCAGAAGGCTGTTTCAAACCCACCAGCCTTCTGGTTAGCAGTTAAGTGCCTTAGGCACTATGCTACCAGAGCTCCCTTCTGTCCATGGTAGACATTACTATTTGATCACAACACTCTTTCTTGCCAACCATCAAAATGCTCAAAACAGAACTCCAGGCAGCTGGTACCAGTTCTCTGAAATGTTTAACTTAGGGAGAACCCATTTTTTCACCCTAGCTTTAGACATTTCTCATTTTGAGGGCTGAAGGTTTGACCAGATGATTTCTTAATGCTTTTCCCAGAATCGTGATTCTTCTAAATCATTTGGTTAAATGAGTTTCATGAAGAACAGACTTAATTGATAGATGATAGTGGATACACGTTCTTTGAATAAACCAGGGAAGTTTTTTTAGTGGAGGAATTGGGGAGTTTTGCTAGTGTTTTAACAGATAAAGTTTAGTTATCCTCTCAAACAAGCTCATTATAGACAGCCTGGAAAGTCTTATAATGCTAATAAATTTGAACAAAAAGAAATGTTTAGGTGAGCCAGAACACAAGGGAAGAATTTCTACCAGAACTGCCTCTTCAAAGTGTATTATTTGGTCAACCAGTAAACCAGTTGCTGTGGGATCAATTTCCACTCACGGTGACTTCACATGTGTCTCAGGAGAGGAAAATTGGGCACTGGGCTACTCCTAAATACTGAATGGTTGAAGAAGGCATCATGATGTCCTAATGAAGCTAACAGAAATCTCCACTTTTTTCTGTAGCTCTATATGCTTTGTTATGAGAAAACCTGATAGTGATTTTTCTGACACCCAGTTCTGGGGAGGTAAACAGTGATATATGGCGGATCAGGCAGTTGAAGGACTGAAATCAATACTTGCTGTTATATGTAACAAATTATGAAAACCTTGGGCAAGAGGGACAGATGTTGTTTTTCAGATCACATTGTTTGAATTTTAGTTGTTTATAAATTCTGTTTCTCCCTGTGGGTCTAAGTTTCTGTCTCTACCATATATACCCAAAGAACACGGGAATATTTATCAGTCTGATGAAAAAGGTGGAAAGTAATTCAAACAATTGATATCTGAATTTCCTTCTTTACCATCTAGTTTCTCTAACATTTCTAATGAAAACTAGCATAATTTGTTACATTGAAGGACAGCTATTAGATCACAAAGCAGATGAAAGTAAGAAATAAAATGGATTAAATGTGCTTTTTTTTAAAAAAAAAACAAAACACCTTAAGAATTTCCTCATACTGTTTCAAGGGCCATGTCATTCTCAGCGCCATTTGGCTCACAAACATACATTCCAGAGCCACTAAATTTGAAACACAAAATAAGAGGGTTTAAAAAAAGCCATTTCTTCCAATGAGGTCAGCAACAATTTTCACCATTTTTTAGACAAATTCACCATGTTCCCCCAAGTAAGAGATTTACATACACTAATTTAGACATTTCACCCCTGAAGTGAATAAAGAAAACAGTCTAGAAAACAGTCTTCAAAGATTTTTTTTTCAGTGTTTATTGATTTTCTTATCTTATTATTTATATTCCTTTTTTTCCTCCTTTTAAACAGAGTAGTTTCCTGAAATTTGAACTCATAAGGCTATTTTCAGGAAATTCTGCTTTAGAGCTGCTGATTAGTCTCATAATCAGAAGTAAGGTATTAGACCTAATTGACCAAGACTTTGCCCAGCCTGTCACAGAGGCACATGGTGCTTCCATTGTTGCTTACCTGAGAAAGTCACATCATCCCTTCTAGGACAAACTCAGGTGGGATCTTGAGACTCAAGATTGTATAGGAAATGCACTCACCCAGTGCCCTTGCCATTCAGCAGTGCTGCAATTACAGAGGGAGGGGCCACCTCTTCTGGCTCTCCTACCCCACCTACCTCTTGACTGCTGCCTGTAGCCACTGGACTCACCTGACCAACTCATAACCAACCTGTGAGGAGAGCTCAGGAGGAGGCGGAGAAATGGACATTTTGAAATAAAGAGAGAATGAGAGAAAAAACCAGGAGAACCTTATAGACCTCAGGGCTTTATGGCAGAGAAATGATGGTTTGAGGGCTGTGACATAAGGCCAGATTGCCAAGACTGCTTTGCTATGATCTGATTAACATCAAGTATATCTCCATTAAGATGGCTGGGTGGCACAAAAAGGTTTGCCCCCAGCTAACCTAAAGGTTGGCAGTTTGAGCCCACCCAGCAGTGTCATAGAAGAAAGGCCTGGTGATCTGCTTGGTAAAGATTTTTTTTTTTAAAGTTGCTGTTGAGTTGATTCCAACTCATGGCAACCTCCCATGTTACAGAGTAGAACTACTTCATAAGGTTTTCTCAGCCATAATCTTTAAGGAATCAGATTCCCAGGACTTTTTTCTGAGGCACCACTGGGTGAGTGTGAATAGTCAACCTTTCAGTTAACAGCCGAGTGCTTTGCACCATGCAGGGGCCTGTCCATAGAGATCACAGCCAAGAAAACCCTATGGAGCAGTTTTACTATGTAACACACGGGTTTGCCATGAGTTGGAATCCATCCAACTGGCAAAGGGTTTTATTTTCAGTTTGTTTGTTTTTTTGCAACTCCATTGACCGTAAGTGCCTTGTTGTAAGAGTTTTTCTCCATTGTGTTCCAGAGCCCAGCACATTGCCTGATTCATAGTACATAGATTCAGTTTCATTGAACAAGTTAAATGAATGAAAGGATAGACTCTTTGCTGTGAATGAAGTAGAAATAGGCTTATATCAAAACATCGACCTACAGGGTGTACCTGCGGCAGAATTTCTTGACAGGGAATATTGTTGAAGCCTGCTGTGGATTACTGAGGAAGTTTAATGTAATACAAGGAGATGCATGCTCACAGTAGAATTTCAACAATTCTGGACAGATTTCAGTGCGGCCTGGAGCAGGAGAGTGGAGTGGCTACTCTCTCTTTCTTGATGGTTCTCATTCTCAGAAGGCCCCCGTCCCCACCCACCTCTCCTATTGTGTCCAAGGATTCTAACTTCCTCACAGTTGCATTACAGGAGCTACTGGTCCAAGAGTATTTTTGACAGTATGCCTCTGGGAAACGCTTTTTTCAGAGCAAAGATGATACCTTCTCAAATACATTCATGACGCCATCTACAGACTCGTCGAGAGCTAACAGGTGAGACAATTACTCCTCTGCCAAAAAATATAGTGCATCCTTGAATTCTGGTGGTACCAAGTGTTCAGAAACAGGAGTCAGAAGCTGTTCTTCCCCCCACTTTTTAATTTTTTGCGTTGGCATCTGTTGACCTATATTGTGCATTCTGTGTAAATTCCATATGCCAGAGAAATTAAGAGTAAAAAGGTCATGTGAAAGCAGAGAGTGGGTTGGAGAGAACCTGGAATAAGAAGACAGTTTATCAAGATACAAGCAATGGTTTCTGATTATTTTTCAAGTGGAAGATAAACAAGCACAGAGGATGATGACACATCACATCAATAAGGCATATTTTACAATATGAAAAAAGGATTGATTTCCAGATTCCAGATACCAGTTTGCCCTTTCTGTCTTGGGGCTACCTGTGAAGATACCAAGTGCTGACTGATGGGCCCTCCGGGGCTACTGGACCAAGGGCCAGCTTCTTAAGGAATGCTGTTTGTCCAGCCAGTTAACAAATAAGGTTAAGCTCCTTGTCCTAATGAGTGTCTAGTTTCTAGTCTGTTATTTCACACTTTGACACTAGATGTCAGGTAAAGACTTAGTTCTCATTGGTAAGTCTCACATCACTCCAGCAGAAAGGAAAGCTGCCAGCCAAGAGAAGTCAGGTATTGGAAGCTGGCATATTTCCTGCTGTGAGCCACGGAGGACATCAGGCCTCTTGCGCTAAAGCGTCCCTCCCCTGTTCACACCCTGCTGGACATACTCCCAATGCCCTTAAATCTCGTTTACAGGATGGGTTAGATCAAGGTCACCTCATAAAAACAGATTTTTTTGAGGAAAGTGGTGGTGGAATGAGAATCAATTAACTCCTTCAATTTTGTTATAAAAGATATTCAATTGTGCTTTTTTAAAAATAAATAAATAAATAAATAAAGGACAGAAGCTATAACATGACCATGCACTTATAATCCCTTTTATTAGTAAATTAGGAAAGAGCCAAACCAATTAAAGTCACATGAAAATCTCATAATGATCCCTCCTACACTCTTTAGTCAGTCCTTTCATTTTGCTAAAAATGTCACTTTGTTTTAAATGATATTCTACAAAAATGTGGTTTTGCTGCAGAGTACGTAAATCTGGACCTGCTGTAGTTATATTGCCAGATTCCCAGGCCTGTCAGCCCCTTAGCCAGCTTTCTGATGCAATAGAAAACCATGTGCTTTTTCATTACCATGGATGGAACATTCAAAGCTTTTCCTTTTCCTTTTTCTGATCTGAAAGAAGGCAATATGAATGAACTGAAATCAGGGAGGATGGTGGTAAAAGACAAAGCCTGAAAAGAATACATGATTTTCCTCATCAGGCACATTTTCCTCTCCTATTCCAAAGGATCACAGCCATAGAGTTCTCAAATATCCTTTGGAAATAACTAGTCATCTACCCGCCCAAGGTTAAAAATAGCTCTCCCCTTCGTGGGAGGAGCAATGAAGGGAGGGTCCCGTCTGTGGGAAGAAGTTCCAGGAGTCTTCTTGATGATTCTGGAAGCCATTATATCATAATCAAAAATAGCATTCTTAATACCACATGGGTGTGCCCTTCATTTGTGAGCTGGGTGTTGTGCAACACACAGGAGACACAAAAAGGAAAAGGCAGAGCGTTTCAGAAAGCTCACAAATGGAGACAGGAGAGGATCATGCCAACACGTCACTAACGTTCATAGACATTCACAGTGATTGCCAGTGGTCGGGCACAGCCATCTAGACAACCCCATCCTCTTGGAACTTTCAGATAAAAATTGATCTGGACAAACACTAAATGCAGTTTCACAGTCTAACTCAGATTAGAGGATCACTCAGATAGGAATAAAACTCAAGAGGATTTTCAAGAACTATCGATGGATTGGGAGCTCTGGTAGCACTGTGCCTAAGGTACTTGACTGCTAACCAGAAGCCTAGCAGTTCAAATCCACCAGCCATTCCTCAGAAGGAAGGTTGGGTAATCTACTTCTGTAGTGATAACCCAAGGAAGGGTTGGTATGCCACACAACAACAACAACATTGATGGATAGATATTAAAAAACAACAACAACAACAACTCATATCGCACATGTCCTGGGTGCCAGCCATCATTTTAAGACTTTGGCAACTATTGATCCACTTCACCCTTAAACTAACCCTATTAAGTCGATGCCAATATTAGTCTCACTGTTGTGGAGTTGATTGCAACTCATAGTGACCTCTCCTTGGGTTTCTGAGGCAGTATCTCTACAAGAATGCCCAATCTTCCTTCTGAGAAGTGCCTGGTGGGTTTGAAACTGCCAGCCTTCTGGTTAGCAGTCCAATGCCTTAGGCATTCCAGCCACTTCTCGGAAGGAAGGTTGGACAATCTATTTCCATAGTGATACCGCCTTGGAAACACAAGGAGGGGTTGTTATGAGTCAGAACCCACTCGACTGCAGTGAGTTTTTGTTTTGAGCATAAGTCTCATTTTACAGAGAAGTAAACTGAGGCACAAAGAAGTAATTTTCCAAGTATTCATAGCTTGGGCTAAAATCCCAGGGAGTCATTTCACTTCCTTTTTTTTTCTACCCAAACTGAACTCCCATCTACCACCTATATTCTTTCTCTTCTACCCAGAAAGAGAGCACCAAATAGCTAAAAAAATGTGCACTTTTAAAGTCATTTAGACCTGTGTTTGACTCTGAGCTCTACCACTCAGAACTTTGAGTTTGTGACAACTTTGACTTAACTTCTCCAAGCCTAGCCTTTCTTATAGGGAACAATGGTAATTAATTTGTATACTGTAGTTGTTGAGAGAACAGAAGGAGACATCCTAGTAAGATTATATATTGTTGTTGTTGTTATGTGCCGTCGAGTCAGCCCTGACTCATAGTGACCCCTCCTTGGGTTTCCGAGGCAGTATCACTACGGAAGTAGGATTGCCCAACCTTCCTTCCGAGGAGTGGCTGGTGGGTTTGAACCACCAGCCGTCTGGTTAGCAGGCAAGTGTCTTAGCCACTATGCTACCAGAGCTCCCAAGATTATATATATTCGATAAATATTCCTACTTCCTATGGATGCCAGCCTGTAAAATTTGTCGTTATTGTTCACTGTCCACAAATCAGCTCTGACTCAAGGTGACCTGATGTATAATAGAATGAAATGAGCCACCTTCATGATCACTGGTATGTCCGAGTTCATTGTTATGACTATTGTGCAGTGCCTAGCAACCTAGGAGCTCATCTTCCAGTACTTATTGAACTCTATTCTGCTGTAATCCATCAGGCTTTCATTGACAATTTTTCAGAAATGGATCGCCACCTCTGTTGAAAGCTGTCCATGGGTGGCGCTGCTGGTATCTGAAATACTGATGGCATAGTTTTCAGCTTCATAGCAACATGCAAGCCACCACAGTATGACAAACTAGCAGACATGTGGTGGCCTCTAAGATGGCTCCCATGATTCTTGTCTTTGGTGACTACACCCTCTTGTAGTTTCCTCCACTTTGAATAAGGCTGAACTATGTAACCAATAGGTCAATGTAACCAGTTGCAGAAAGGCTAGAATGTGACTTCTAAGGTTAAGTCACAATAGGTATAGCAACTTCTGTCTTACTGTCTCATTGACCCACCCTGGGCCAAAGCCAACTGCCACATTATGAGGACCTTCAAGCCACCTAATAGAGAGCTCCACATGGTAAGTAACTGAAACCTCCTGCCAACAGCCAATCTCTACTTGCCAGCCACGTGAGAGAACCATTTTAGAAACAGATCCTCCAGCCTCAGTCAAGCCTTCAAATGATGGCAGCCTTGGCTAAAATCTTGACTATCACCTCCTAAGAAATCTTGAGGCAGAACCACTCCACTCAACAAGTTCCAAATTCCTGACCTACATGGTCTATATGAGATTATACATATTTATTGTTATTTTAATCTACTAAGTCTAGGGTTGTTGTTATGTACCATTGAATCGGACCCGACTCATAGCGACCCCTCCGTGGGTTGTCGAGGCAGTATCACTACAGAAGGAGATTGCCCAACCTTCCGAGGAGTGGCTGGTGGGTTTGAACCGCCAGCCTTCTGGTTAGCAGTCAAGTGCCTTAGGCACTATGCTACTAATATACATTCCCTCACCTATTCTTTCTTTAATAGATCAAGCTCTGGTAGCATAGTGCCTAAGGCACTTGACTGCTAACCAGAAGGCTGGTGGTTCAAACCCACCAGCCACTCTTTGGAAGGAAGGTTGGGCAATCTACTTCTGTAGTGATATTGCCTCAGAAAGCCAAGGAGGGGTTGCTATGAGTCGAGTCCGACTTGACAGCACACAACAACAACAACAGACTTTTCTTGTCTTTTTTTTTTCCCCCATCTGCCTATACATTCACTTACAGATTACTGTTTGTGTTCAGAATTGACTCGACAGCAATGGGTTTGGATTTGGTATTACTGATACTGTAGTGTGTAAACTATTTCCCTCTGTTGCCTGTAACTCTTATTTATTTATTTATTGTGCTTTGGGCGCAAATTTACAAGCAAATTTGTTTTATATTCAACAGTTCATGCACATTTGATTTCACATCCCAGTTACCATCCCCAACCATAACAAACTTTCTTCCCCTCCCTTCCCTGTGACTACCTTCTCCCTCTGCCCTTTTTATCTATGCATTCCTGTCTGTCCAGCTTTCCTTCTATGTGAATGCTGCCCCTCTGATGTCTCATGGCTGATTGCTCTAAGGGGTGCATCTCCCCAGAGTAGGTGGGTGCATCGCCCTGAAGTCGGAGTTCTGCATTGAAGTCTTTCTACTGTGGGGCCGAGAGCCAATCCATGGAAGTGTGGACTCTTCTTGTCTTATATTCTGTTTCAGACGTGGGTTTAGTGGATGACGTTTTTCCTGGGAAGCCACCCCCTCATATTCTTTCTTTCTTTTCCTGTCATCCATGAATTCCCTCTCTCTGCCGCCAGCTGGAATTGTCTTGCTCCTTCACGTGGTCAGCCAGCCTTCACTGGAGTTCAGCTGACCACTCAGCCTCAGCAGATGGTATTCTAATGTGGCTCTTTGCAGGGACATTTGTACTGTGATAGTGGGTATGGATGATGAAATGCCTTTACCACGTAGTGATATCTGTCTCAGAGTGAGTCTCTAATAGTGGAAAGCAAGTAGTGGGGGCTGATAGTTTGAAGACCTCTATTGAATCACATTTAGGAAGACCGTCTATTTAGTTATCTTGTGCTGCTATAACAAAAATACCACAGTGGATGGCTTTAACAAACAGAAATTTATTTTCTCACAGTTTAGGGGATTGGAAGTCCAAATTCAGAGTGCTGGCTTTAGGAGAGGCTTTGTCTCTCTGTCGGCTCTGGAAGAAGGTCCTTGTCTTTTCAATGTCTGCTTTCTGGTTCCTTGGAGATCTCCATGTGTGTTGGTATCTATTTATCCCATCTCTGCTTCTTCAGCTTGCTTGTTTAATCTTTAATATCTCAAAACTATACCCTATACTAATTCTGCCTCATTAACAAAAGACAACCCATTCCCAAATAGGATTGTAACTACAGGCATAGAGGTTAGGATTTACAACACATATTTTGGGGGAACACAATTCAATCCTTAACACCATCCCTGAAGGTATTAATTAGTATGAATATCTCTGTGTGCACAATGTGGAATATATAAGGGAAGTGCTTGGGGGTTTGAAAATGCTTAAAACTGAAAGCTGTTAGCACTTTTGGAGCAGACACCCACTGAGTTGCTACACAGATGTTTGCCAGCTTGCAGTTAAAGCATGAGCTTGCGAAGACCTTCGTATTGGCCCACACGTTTGACTTACCACTTTCAACCCCCTTTGCTCTCAGGACATCTGGGCATGTTAGATTTGGTGGACCTGAGCTCCTGGGAGAGCTTATTAACTGTAGTAAATGTGTTTAGTGGAAAAGACTGGATTTGAAGTCAGATAAACCTGGAGAGTACCTTCTTACACCTGCACACCCAAGGTCCCTGCCCTGAGC
>NW_006921713.1:8569862-8572154 GCF_000298275.1 Orycteropus afer afer | reverse complement strand
TTAATAAATAACTTAAAATAAAATCCGAGTTCTTTGTTAATAGCCTGTAGAACCCTTTGTATGTAATCTGTCTCCTGCCCCCCCTTTCCAATTCATCTCACACTGATCTTCCCCTTACTCACTGTGACTTTCTGTCCCAGGAGAATGTCAAGGTTATTCCCTCCTTGGGTGTTTTTTTTTGTTTAAACCTTTTATTGTGATTTGAGTGAAAGTTTACGGAGCAAATCAGTTTTCCATTCAATACTTTATACACATTTTGTTTCATGACTGATTGCTATAACCACAATGTAACAGCACTCCTCCCACCTCCTCCCTGTGGTTACCATTTCCTTTTGTGCTTCTTTCTTATCCATTCCTGCTTTGTGAGCTTTACCCCTGGGCAAATACTGCCCTTTTGATCTCTTAGGGTTGATTGTTCTAAGGAGTATGTACCTTCCTCCTGTTATTTTTCACCTCATAGGTCTGTCTATTGTTTGGTTGAAAGTTGAGTCATTGGGGCTTTGGCACTTACTGTTCTCCTTGCCTGGAATTCTCTTTCCCCAGATATTCACTTGAATGATTCTTTCTCATCATTAAGATTTCAACTCAATGGCACCCCATCAGGAAGGCTTTTCATTTAACAACTAATTTAAACAAGGTCCTTCCCACCCCCATTTTCCCTGTTACACTCTTATCACACATATTATCTTTATAGCAGTATCATTATCTGAATTACTTTATTCATTCATTTGTTTACTTATTTATTGAGGTCCTCCTCCCAATATGATGTACCCTTCATGAGAGCAGCAGGAGTTGCCTTGTTCACTTACTGTATTGCCGGGAGTGCTTGGGATATAGTAGTTGCTCAGTGAATATTTCAGTGAATGGATTTCTGAGGTTTGATTTTCTTGGCTATAAATGGAGACTATGCATAGTCAGGAGCTCTGGTGGTATAGTGCATAAGGCATTTGACTGCTAACCAGAAGGCTGGTGGTTCAAACCCACCAGCCACTCCTCAAAGGGAAAGTTGGGCAATCTACTTCCATACTAATATTGCCTTGGAAACACAAGGAGGGGTCGCTATGAGTCAGATCTGACTCGACGTTGCATTGTTGCATTATGCATAGTCAGTTACAGAATTCATGCACAGATTAGAAATGATAGAACACTTGCTTGGTATATATTGTTGTTAGCTGCCATCAAGTTTCCCGTCCCCCATGTCCCCAACTCATGGTGACCTGATGCACAACTGAATGAATGAACAGTGTTGGTCTTGCGTCCTCCCGATGATTGGTTGCAGATCATTGTAATCCATAGGGTTTTCATTGGCTGATTT
This sequence comes from Orycteropus afer afer, assembly GCF_000298275.1. NCBI lineage: Eukaryota > Metazoa > Chordata > Mammalia > Tubulidentata > Orycteropodidae > Orycteropus > Orycteropus afer. The sequence continues at coordinate 8,570,839 of NW_006921713.1, read as the reverse complement.
TTGGAAGTTGATAACCAGGTTGGTAACTTTCTTCCCAGTCTGTCTTAGTACAGAAGCTTCACTGAAACCTGTCTAGCATCATAATAACACAAGCTTCCACTAAGAGAGGGTGGTAGCTGTGCATTATGTGTATTGGGTGGGAAATGACCATGAGTCTCCTGCAATTTTACCACTGAATGGCCTTGGTAAATATTAGGAAATCAGTGAGTGTAATTTTCCATTTTCTCTTGCTCATATTGTACATTTGCTCAAGTTTCTTAAAACAATATGAATTCCAGGCCTCTCCTCTAAACCAGTTTTTCCCCACAACTCCTTATGACCCCCTCCCATTCAGATTTTGCTCTAGTTCCTGATGTCTATACACATACGAAGGAGCCATAATGGCACAGTGGTTAAGCACTCATCTGCTAGCTAAAAGATTGGTGGTTGGAACCCATTAGCCGCTGTGTGGGACAAAGATGTGGAAGTCTGCTTCCATAAGAATTCCCAAGGGAAACCAAACCTGCTTCCATCAAGTTGATTTTGGCTCAGAGAGACTCTATAGGACAGAATTGGTTTCCCCATACAGCTTCCAAGGCTATAATCTTTACGGAAGCAGATTGCCATATCTTTCTCCCACAGAGAGGTGGGTGAGTTTGAACTGCCAACTGCTTAACCACTGCACCACCAGGGCTCTTTTCTGTAAAGATCACTCCCTTGGAAATCTTATTGGGCAGTTTTATTCTGCCCTATAACTCACTGCCATCGAGTTGTTTCCATGGAGCAGCTAGTAGGTTTGAACCATCAACCTTCTGGTTAGTAGTCAAATGCCTTATACACTGTGCCACCGGAGCTCCTTATTCTGTCCTATAACCAAACCAAAACCAAACTCACTGCCATTGAGTCGATTCTGACTTATAGTGAACCCCTGTTGGGTTTCCAAGGCCATAAGTCTTTACAGAAGTAGATTGCCCTGCTCCCTCCATGGAGCAGCTGAC
>NW_006921713.1:8563853-8567563 GCF_000298275.1 Orycteropus afer afer | reverse complement strand
GCTGACTGCTCCTCTGTCCAGGTTCCTGGCTTTTAATCCCCTTTCTCCCGCTCTCCCGCATGGCTGCTTTTGGTGTGCCTGAGTTCCTCTCCTCACCTGGATCTCTGCAGCTGACTGCTCCTCTGTCTGAATTCCTGGTTTTTAATTCCCTTTTTCCTGTTCTCCCACACTGCTGCTTTGGGTGTGCTTGAGTTCCTCTCCTCACCTGGATCCCTGCAGTTGACTGCTCCTCTGTCTGAATTCCTGGCTTTTAATTCCCTTTTTCCTGCTTTCCCGTACTGCTGTTTTGGGCATGCCTGATTTCCCTCTCTTAACCTGGATCCCTGCGGCTGACTGCTCCTCTGTCTGGGTTCCTGGCTTTTTTATCCCCTTTCTCCTGCTCTCCCACCCTGCTGCTTTGCATGTGCCTGATTTCCCTTTCCTCACCTGGATCCCTGTGACTGACTGGTTACTTTGCTTATGGTTACTCTGTTTTATTTGAAAGTATTTTTCAAACACTCCACCCGCCAGTACCTGTACTGGTCCTAGAGTAATTTGGGTATCCATATGAGCCAAGTTCAACAGCTTGCATGACATTCCCCCAGATTCAGGGGAAGGCTCGCTCCCAGGGCACTTGCTGCAAGAGCTATGGAAACACAATTAATGATGAGGCTGTGAAAGCTGGTGCTGATATCCTCTGTTCTAAGAGCAAACGTTGTCTTCCATAATATCAATGCAACTGTGGCCAAACGTATATTCAGCAAAATGTTCTAATTTCTGCACTAACGAGATAATGGATAATGATATTTCACCAGATGTATGAAGTATGAGAGGGTAAAGAAAACATTTCAGTTTCCAGAACAGGCTGTGTGAGGCATCTAGACTTATTCACTTCTAAGTCCCTGGGCATGAGCTACACAAATGGAATTCAAAACCGGCAAAGAAATTCCTTATTTTAAAATCAGCTTTATGTGAGCTTGAGCTTATATGAGTGAGTGGTAGAGAGGGAAAGAGGGACAGAGGGAAGGTGGAGAAAGTAGGAAAGAAAATGAGTGAGAAAAATGAGAATGAATAATGGAAGGTAGAGATAAAGAAAAAGCAATATAAAGCAGAGTAGGCTTAGAAATGAAGTAAAAACTTATGGGGTAAGGAAAAAATAGTGGCAGAAAAGCAGGGATGATGAGAGTGAAGAGAAAAGTAGGGAGCATGACAACCGATAGAACAAAGGAAGAAGAAATGATCAGAAGAAAAGAGAAAAAGAAAAAAAGGAGATACTGCAAAGGACTAGGTAGGAAACATAAGATGTTCATCTGGAATTTAAATGAATTATTTTACCTCACAAGTTTTTAAATTTACAATGTATTCTGCCCATGACAGGCTAATTTTCAATTAAGATATGCTAATAAGGCTGACCATGTACCATAGACTCACCAACCCTGATAAGCGACTTATTTTCTTTTTGGGTTGAGGGAAGGACAGTTATCTGGTCTTTCCATGTTTAAGTTTCACATTGGCATTCCTCCTGCAAAGACACAAAATGACCACATATTGTTCTAACTAATATTTATTTTCATCTAAACACCTTCATCTCTGCTAAATTGACTAACTGCTCACTATAAATGCAGTATTTCTCCATCTGCTTTCAGTTACCTTGATCAAAAGTAATATTCACATAAATAGATTAATGGATGATTTAATTCTGGTCTACTTATCTGTGGCTAAATACAATTATCTTCCAGTATGTAAAGCATCTTACCCATTGCAGCAGAGTCGATTTCAATTCATAGCAACCCTAGAGGACAGAGTAGAACTGCCCTGTAGAGTTTCCAAGGCTGTAATCTTTATGGAAGCAGATTGCCTCATCTTTCTCCTGGCTGGTGGGTTTGAACTGTTGACCTTTCAGTTAGCAGTCAAGTGCTTAACCACTGCACCACCAGTGTTCCTTAAAGCATCTTAGGAAGCTGCAAATACACCTCATATGTAACACTGACAGAAAAGAGGAAGCATGTCCCACAGAGTCAACTTGCTGACCTGTAAATAATAAGACAATGAACAGGATCTGGGTCACAGTGATTGAGTAAAAATCTGGACTGCTCTTCAAAGGATGTTAGAAAGAGTATCAGAAAATGGAAGGAGAATTTAACATACAGAACCACCAATTACTGAGCAACCAGGCCTTGTGAAAAACACAGTGCATATATAATGCCATTTTACAGAAGTGGAACCCATCTTTTTCACATCTAAATTTCTCCAATGAAAGGCCTGGACCCATGGTTCCACAAGAACTCTAGGGTCCTTCCCAAGTGTTTCTATGGATCACCCAGAAAGTACTAATATTTTACTGATGCTACTGCCAAGCTCTTGCTCCAAGATTCTCCCAGATCTCTGCTGGCCTTATCTGTACCTTTCTATGGTGCACTAAGATTTCTGGTCCATCCCATCATAAAATGTCACTGCAGATCCTCCCAGGAGCTCTGGTAGCATAGTGCCTAAGGCACTTGATTGCTAACCAGAAGACTGGAGCTTCAAACCCACCAGCCACTCCTTGGAAGGAAGGTTGGGCAATCTACTATTGTAGTGATACTGCCTTGGAAACCCAATGAGGGATCGCTATGAGTTGGGTCTAACTCAACGACACATAACAACAACAACAGCAGATCCTCCCTTTATTTTTCAAGCCAACACAAAACCAAAAGACATATAGAGTAGTAGTGGTTAAGATTTGAGCTCTGGAGTTTGGGTATGATGGTGTAATAGAGAGACAAATTACACAGACCCTCTTCAACAAAGAAAAGGGGAACCAATTAACACAGATACAGAAAATAATCCTGGAGGCCTGAGCTTTGAAGGGAAGGATACAGAAGTGGACTAAACTCCAACTAGTAGAAGAACCTGCATGAAAACACTGAAAAAGGAGACATACTGAGTTGCGGTCTGTCAGCGATCCTGATAGCACAGACAGCTTTGATATTGCTGACTAGTGTTAGGACCTAAGAACTAATCTAAAAATCGGCCCTGATAGCCAGGGGCTGCATGGAGAACTGCACTGGAGGCTGGTGAATAAAAGGGGAAGCAGCAAAGAGGGAAATGGGTTGAGCTGTGGACTTCAGGCTGTCCAGCAAGTGCAGCCATTTTGAATGTTTACAAGCAGTTCAACTATTTTGGATATTTAAAGCAATACCATTCTCTCAGATTCCAGGGACCTAAGAATAGGCTCCACTTGCTGGGGCCCTAAGGACATTCCGGACACCAATGACTGCAAAGGTGCAATATTCCCCTTGTTGCTCTTATACCCCACACCCTCTTGCTGAATGGAGGTGCAGCTGTCCCTCACTCCTACCCACCTTCTGGTCCAGCAGGAATCCTATCCTAGTCTGTGTGCTCTGATGGAGCCTAGGTGCCCTGCCCCACCCTGCCCAGATTTTTTTCCATTGTTTTTAAGTTTGTTTGTTTTTGTCTGTTTTTAAATTATTACTATTATTTGTCTTTATTATTATTATTCTTTATTTTTTCCTTCCCAGGTTCTAGTTTTCAGCTTTTTCTCTCTTCCCTGTTTCTGGTTCCCATTTTTTTATTTCTTGTGGTAACACCATTCTTTGTTTTTCTTTTTGCATTTTTCTCATTCTTTTCTTCATTATTCTCCTACTCTCTTTTCTCTTACTTCCCCTCCCCCAGATATTGTGGGGTTTTTTTTTTCCTTTCTTTTCTTTTTTTTTGGTGATTGTTCCAGT
>NW_006921713.1:8558921-8563753 GCF_000298275.1 Orycteropus afer afer | reverse complement strand
GCCAACCTTCTGGTTAGCAGTCAAATGCCTTAGGCAGTACACCACCAGAGCTCCTTACTACACCATCAGAGCTCTGTATTTCATCCTATGGGGGTTGCAGAGTTCTTTTCTGGGCTCCAACACAGTTATTAGTGTAACTTTGCCCCCTGGTGGCCACATTAGACATGACATGCTCTGGAGAATGGCAGGACATCTAGAGAACTGTTTATGGAACATTCTCAAATATTTTCAAGAGGAGACAACAGCTTAAAGCTCAAGAAACAGTCTGGGCCACAGGAACTAAGGTGTCCATGCCCAGTCTGTCTTATACTCTGCAGCCCTTTCTATGGCCTCATTGCCTCACCTCATTTCAGGCACCAGCATCTCATCTGGATTATTGCCTCCTGTCATCTGAAAAGTCAGCCTCTAAATTATTTCTCTTCCACATATTCTCTTCCTTCAAGTAGATAGTCATTTACTAAAGTTCAAAATTTCTTAGGCCACTACCAAAAAATTCCATACTTGCTGCCATCAAGTTGATTTGACTCATAATGACCCCTCCTTGGCTTTCTGAGGTGGTGTCTATAGAAGTAGATTGCCCAATCTCCCTTCTAAGGAGTGGCTGGTGGGTTTGAACCACCAGCCTTTTGGTTAGCAGTCAAATGCCTTAGGCACTATACACCTTTGCTCAAAAACATTCAATAGCTCCCTATTGTATGAAGAATAAAGTCTCAGCTCCTCAACCTGGCATTCTAGACACTTCAAAGCCTGGCTTCAACCTGCCTTTCCAGTTCCAGTCTCTTCTATCTTCCTCCAGCCTCCCAGACCTTTACACATTTATGTGTAAAGCCCCTCAACTACTCCTCCACCATACCCTCTACTTTATCAAAGCTGTGCCTGCCTTCATGCTGGTCTCTCTACCTGAAATTCTCTCCCCTACTTCTGCCTGCTGGTTAAATTCCATACTCTCCAGGCCAGCAAAGGCTTTGACTCCCACAAACACTTCCCCTTCCGCACTCCCCTCTTGAAATCCACTGCTTCCATAGACCATTGTTCATATTTCTACTATGGCAATTATATTTTGTAATAATTTTATTTTTTTCACAGATTTGTCTATTACAAATGTGTAAGTGCCTTTAGGGCAGGGATGGTGTTTTATTTACTTTAACAGAGTGCCATGGGCATTCAAAACAAGAACAGAAACAAGCCCATTGCCATCAAGTCGATTCCGACTCATAGTGACCCAATAAAATAGGGTAGAACTGTCCCATAGGGTTTCCAATCCTGTGATCTTCAGGTAAACAGACTGCCTCATTGTTCTCCCACAGAGTGGCTGGTGGGTTCAAACAGACGACCTTTTGGTTAGCAGCCCCAACCATTGCACAATCTGGCCTCCTCACCATATGCATGTTGTTGTTAAGTGCTGTCACGTCCGCTCCAATTCATAGCAGCCCTATGCACAACAGAACGAAACACTGCCTAGTCTTGTGCTAGTCTCACAATCCTTGCGGTGCTTGAGTGCATCATCGCACCAATCGTATCAATCCATCTTGTTGAGGGTCTTCCCCTTTTTCGCTGACCCTCACTTTACCAAGCATGACATCCTTCTCTAGGGATTGGTCCTTTCTAACAACATGACCAAAGTAAGTAAGATGGTCTGGCCATTCTCAGTTCTAAGGAACATTCTGGGTATACTTCTTCCAAGATGTTTATTAGTTCTTGCAGTCCGTCCTATTTTCAGTATTCTTCGCCAACACCACTATTCAAATGCATCCATTTTTCTTTGGTCTCCCTTATTCATTGTCAAGCTCTCACAGGCATATGAGGCTATTGAAAATACCATAGCGTGGGTCAAGGGGACCTTAGTTTTCAGAGTGACGTCTTTGCTCTTTAACACTTTAAAGAGGTCTTTTGCAGCATATTTGCCCAATGCAATATGTTGCCTGATTTCTTAAATGCTACTTCCATGGATGTTAATTGTGGATCCAAATAAAATGAAGTCCCTGGCATCATTTTTTCTCTCCATTTATCATGATGTTGATTACTGGTCCAGTTGTGAGGATTATTTTATTTTATTTTTTTTTTTTTTGATGATGTGCATTGTAGGCTAAGAACACTTATTGAATGGGAAAATGAATATAAAGCCTGGAGGCTGTGTTTTCTGGAGCCCAGCTAGGCTTGTCTTAGAAGTAAGAGGCCATGCATGGTGGTATTGGGACAGAATCTTTGAAATTGGAACTGCATTGGGCAATCCGGGATGCATAGTTACTCTAAATGAAAGTAGAGTCTCCACTGAAATTCTGTGAGTCTCAGCTTCCTTAGAAGAACTATGGACACAATGATTTGTGAATCCTCTTCTTTTATCAGGTGAACTAAGGTGAAAATCTTAAGGTAATGTCTTATGTATTCTGATGTGACAAGATAAAAGGCAAAGTAAAAGTTGCTATTATTTGAAGTTTATTCACACGTATGTGGGAAATATATTCCTGCAACACAATTTCTCTTCAAAATCCTTAATTTATTTTTCTATTTCTTTGGTTGTACCCCAAGACAGTTGTACATTACAAGTGCTTGAAAGACTCAATACTATCTAATGGACACAACACAGTCCTAGAGATTCATTTTTTTCCAAAGTCACTTTCATATATCTCTTGTTGATCTTTTGCCTTAGTTTTCTCACCTGAAATTTAGAGATAATGTTCTATTTCCAATATTACCAATTACTTAGGTGTTCAAACAAACAAACAAACAAAAAATCCAAACCAAACCCATTGCCATTGATTCAATTCCTACTCATGGTGCCCCCATGTGTTACAAAGTAGAACTATTACATAGGGTGTTCTTGGTGGTAATCTTATGGAAGCAGATTGCCAGGCCTTTCCTGTGTGGTGCCCTTGGATGGATCTGAATCTCCAGCTTTTAGATTAGTACTTAAGGGCAAACTGTGCCATCTAGAGACCTTTTCTTAGGTGTTCAGTGAACACTAATTCAGTTATCCACATAAGGTTGAGAGTTTTCCAGAAAAATGAGAACTGCCTTAGAAAAAGTTAAATATGGAGTCACATATTTGGAACCTGGCTTTCCACATCACAGACCTACACCTGAGACCAGCATTATAGGGTACATTGTCTTCTGTTGCTCTTCTTGGCTCACGGGGAGAAGGTTTGCCTGGCTTCATGTTATTTGATTCCTTAGATATCTAATTTCTATATCTAGGACCCCCTTACAGGGAGCTCTGATGGCACAGTGATTAAAACATTTGGCTGTTAACCAACAGGTTGAACTCACCAGTCGCTCTGTGGGAGAAAGATGAGGTAGTCTGCTTCTGTAAAGATTTACAGCTTTGGAAACCCTGTAGGACAGTTCTACCCTGCCCTATTAGGTCACTATGAGTCGGAAAGGACTCCATGGCAATGTTTTTTTTAAGGACCTCTTCTGGTTCAGAAAAGAGCAGCGAATGGCTAAATTTTGCATATATACTGTCACATTCTGTACAGAAGGATACATCAGGCCACCTCCCAACAACCCAACCTCAATGGGAAATCCAAATTAGCTTAAAGAGTGCAGGGCTTGTGGTAGACAGTGAGCCACTGAGACTATTTCTGGGTGGAGGAATACATTTTATCATGGACATGCTCTACCAAACAAACAAACAAACAAACAAACAAACAAACAAACTTAGAGGGGGAACTATGCCCTTGATTTGTATCTCATAACAGTGTGGTTTAATAAACAAGATGTTCCATAGAGTAAACACTAAACTCTATGGTTTATATAAACCATAAGCTAAATACCTGAGTGCAAATATTACAGTACTTGGAGACTGTGCATTTGGAACAGATGTCTACATTTTCTGGGGTTTCTGAAGACATCACAGGCCAATCTTGGATCTCAAGTATTTTGAAGACCAGTTAAACAGGGTTTCTCTTTGATTGTCTGGGACAACTTTGCATTTGGCACTGATCTGTTGGAGACCTTGAAAGTCATCCCTGGGCCAAAGCTCCAGAGGTTCTTTGAGGGCATCAGTAAGAACTTGGTATTCTCAAGTTCCATCATGAGAAGAAAGTACTCCCTAAGATGCACCATGGGTCAGTTCTTACATGTGCAAGTGAAATTATAGAATTATTCCAACAATCCCATCTACTTCCCAGAAGACAGTAAATAATTAACATCATGTTCCTGGAAAATATAAGCTCCTCTATATGTCTCTGTGGTTTAGACTGTCACCCATGGAAATATAAAGCATCTGTATCAATAGCAATATAGATATATATACCCTGGTAAATAATTCAGATCTCACTACATTGTTCTCACAACCAGATCAGGTCTTTGAGATAAACAGCTGGTCCCATTGCTTATGGCTGTTGTTGTTAGGTGCTGTCAAGTCGTTTCTGACTCATAGAGACCCCATGCACAGCAGAATGAAACACTGCCCCAATCCCGTGCCAGCTCCACTATCCCTGCTATACTCGAGCCCATTATCACAGCCCCCGTATCAATCCATCTCATTGAAGGCCTCCCCCTCTTTTGTCAACCCTCCACTCTACCAAGCATGACATCCTTCTCCAAGGAATGGTCCCTTCTGACAACATGATCAAAATAGGTGAGACGAAGTCGTCCATTCTCGCTTCCAAGGAGCATTTCGGGTGCACTTCCTCCAGGACAGATCTGTTCTTTTAGCAGTCCATGGCACTTTCAGCATTCTTCACCAGCACCACAACTCAAAAGCATCAACTCTTCTTTGGTCTTCCTTATGCATTGTCTAGCTCTCACATGCATAGGAAGTGATTGAAAATACCATGGCTTCTGTTAGGTGCACCTTAGTCCTCAAGGAGACATCTTTGCTCTTCAGC
>NW_006921713.1:8548679-8552761 GCF_000298275.1 Orycteropus afer afer | reverse complement strand
TTTTTTTTTGGTGATTGTTCCAGTGTGTTTATGCAGTGTTTTTTGTCTGCTTGCTTTTACTTTTTTGATATTCTTTTTTTTTTTTTTTTTGGTCTGAGTGGGAAATAGCAATGGTGCCCATATGACACAACCACACTCACACCTCCTGCAGCTCCACTTATTGAGTGAGAGCCACCACTTCCTTCTCCACCAACTGGCCAATGATAAACTACCACCAAAAAAAGCCTGACTCACCCTTAACTGCTCTTCACAAACAGTTAAAAGAGATCTAAATACAACAACAGCACAATGTCTCAGAGACAAGAGACCATCACAGTGCACACAAAGAAGCAAGACAAAGTGGTAGAAACAAAGGAGCTGGACAAAGACCCAGAACACATCCCTGAGGAAGAAGTAGCATTGCAACTCCCTGATAAGAAATTCAAAAGAATTATACTTAGGTATCTTCAAAGGATTGAGAGACAGATTAAGAAAAACACAGACAAAACTGTAAAACAATTTTGGAGGAAAATGGAAGAACAAAATGACAAAATCAATGAAAAATTAGAAATAATACAAAATCTACAGGTAGAAATCCAGAAGATTGATATTAAATTTTCAGAAATAGATAACACATTGAAAGGGCAAACACATTAAATTGGATCAATAGAGGGCAGAATTAATGAGATTGAAGACAAATACCTGAATACTTTTTTGGAAAGGGATCAATTAGAAAAAATATCAAAACAAAATGAATAAAGCCTAAGGTCCATGTGGGCTATCATCAAAAGGAATAACCTATGTGTAATCGGAATTTCAGAACAGGAAGAGAAAAAGAAAATCATTGAGAAAATTGTCCAAGATTTGTTGAAAGAGAACTTTCCTAATATGATGAAAGATGAGAATATATCCATTCAGGAAGTTCAACAAACCCCAAACAGAATAGACCCCAAAAGAAAATCACCAAGACATATCATCAAACTCATCAAAGCCATAGACTAAGAAAGAATCCTGAAAGCAGCATGGGAAATAGGAAAAGTTACCTACAAAGGACAACCAATAAGAATACACATGGTTTCTCAGCAAAAACCATGCAAGTGAAATGGCAATGGGGTGGTATATATAAAACCCTGAAAGAGAAAAATTTCCAACCAAGAATTATATACCCAGCAAAATTGTCTGTCCTTCAAATATGACAGTGAAATTAGGAAATTTCCAGACAAGCAAAAATTAAGGGAATTTGTTAAAACAAGACCAACATTACAAGAGATACTAAAGGGAGTCCTTTAAACAGAGAATCAATAATAGCAAACAACAACCAACCATTAATACACAAGATGACATAACTCAGAAACCAACCCAGCTATGGAAGTATTCAAAGTAAAATAAGCTTACAAGAGTGTAAACAGGGAACCAGAGACATCAACTGGCAAATTAGGACAACTATAAACCAAAAAGAGGAGAAAAATAGTGCAGTTACAGAACTTCTAAATGGTGAGGAAGTTAAGAGAGTTTCACTATAGAATGGACTGTTCTAAACTCGGGAAGAAAATTACAAATCGCAGGGTAACCTCAAAGAAAAATGATAAACCTTTGCATCATAATAAAAAAGAGGACCAGCACAAATATTTAGCAAATACTAAAACAACAGCAACAAAGGAAATGCTAACATAATTCATAAACATGAGTTTAGCACAGAAATTATATGGAACTAAGAAATCAGTAACACCACGAAAAAACATAACAAAATGACAGCAACCAATTCATAATTGTTGATAATTATACTGAATGTTAATGGATTGAAAGCACCACTCAAGAGATGGAGAGTTGAAGACTGGATAAGAAAACATAACCCATCAATATGCTATCTACAAGAGACACACCTTAGAGAAAAAGACAAAAATATACTAAAAATCAAAGGTTGTAAAAAGATATATCAAGCAAATGGCAATCAAAAAAGAGCAGGAGTGGCATTATTAACTTCTGATAAAATTGACTTTAAGACAAAAACCACCATAAGAGACAAGGAAAGACATGATATAATGATTAAAGGATCAATTGAACAAGAAGTTATAACCATAATAAGTACTGTGATAATTGGAGTTGTGTGTCAACTTGGCTGGACCACAATTCTAAGTAGTTTAAGCAGTTATGATGTGGGTTATTCCCATGATGAGATTGGATGTATATGTTTTGAGCAGCCAATCCATTTATATGGAGTTTCCCTAGGGATGTGGCCTGCTTCCCATATATTTATGGAAATCCTGGGAAAATGAGACACTCTTCTGTGGATTGGGATCCTGTTGTGCTGCCTACAGCTGTTCATGAGCAACCAATCTACTGTTTGGCCTGGAGATCTTGGATTTGTCATTCGTTGGAGACAACAGCTAGTATACTGCCTGCCAACCTTAAGCTCATCAGCCCCTGCAGCTGCATGAGTCAGGAAAAGCCTCCAGCTTGATGTTTGATCCAAGAACTTGGAACTTGCCAGCTTCTATAAGTGTGTGGGCCATTTTCCTAAGATAAATTTCTTTCTCTCTCTCTAAATATATGCTTTGCTGGTTTTGCTTCTCTAGAGAACCCAGCCTAACACATTTGGTACTAAGAATGGTTCTGGAGGCACAAAATCATAAGGATGGGCTTCCTAAATTTGTTCTCACAAATTCTGTTTTGGTTCTCTGATTTGATTAATCGTAAAGGCACTGGTGACTTTGCCTCCATTAGTAAAGAGGGCCCTGTTAATTTGTGGCATGAGGTGGCAACATAAATATGCAAAATAGCACCACCAATAGATTAAGTATTTTTGAGAAGTGAGTCTCTGGGTGATCGCATATTTGATACTTTTCTACAATTCTGTCAGCATGAGGAGTATAAGGAAGCTGGTTGGTTGGTCCTACTTATGCTAGACAAAGTGGTGAAAGAGTGAGATGAGTTCAGGGCTGTTGAGTCACAGCTCAAGTGCCACATAAAAGACCTCAAGTTTTCTAGTTGTGACCTGAAAGAAAGCCATATTTCTTCTAGTAACTGAGCTGATATTGCCAAAAACCAAACCCAGAGTCTTATTGTAAGGATGGCTGAATTACAACACCAATTGAATTGCCAACCCAGAATGGTGTCTAAAGTTAAAGTGAGGGCACTGATTGGGAAAAAATGGGATCTTGAAACCTGGAATTGGGACATATGGGCAGACAGTCAGGAAGATCAGGATATGGAGCCTGTAAATTCTGTTGAAACCCTCACATCTGATGGGATTACTATAAAACCTTTATCCCTTCCACCTCTGTTTGATGGGATTAACCCAAGTGTTCCTGCTGGGTCATTGCCTGAGGTAGATGCCATGAAAGACACGGCTGAGTGTTTTCAGGAACTTCCCCAACCACCCATTGTGGCTGCTAGACCTATAACTAAACTTAAGTCCAAGCAAGCTCCAAAAGGTGAAATACAAAGTGTGACTGAGGAGGTGGTACACCACACCTGAAAAGACGTACTTGATTTTGCTAACGTGTACAGATAGAAACCTGGAGAATATGTATGAGAATGGCTACTGAGGGTGTGAGATAATGGTGGAAGGAATGTAAGATTGGATCAGTCTGAGTTTATTGATTTAGGCCCATTAAGTATGGATTCTTCATTCAATGTTTCAGCTTGAGAGGACAGGAAAGGATCTAATTGTTTATTTGGTTGGCTTAATGAAGTATGGATTATGTGGTGGCCTACCTTAAGTCAATTTGAAGTACCAGACCTGCCTTGGTATAATGTAGAAGAAGGTATCTAGAGGTTTAGGGAAATTGGCCTATTAGAACGGATTTATCAGATTAGATCCCTAGAGCCAGAAATGGAGAGTCCAGAGGACATGCCTTTCATCAGTATGGTGAGGAACAAATTTGTGAAGGGAGCCCCAGTATCCTCGAAGACCGCTGTGATTGCTATTTTATGTAAGCCGGATTTGACAGTGGGAACTGCCCTTATTGAACTAAGACACTTAACTACAGTGGGGCTGATTGGACCCCATGGTTGTTGTTGTTGTTGTTATGTGCCATCGAGTCAGCCCTGACTCATAGCGACCCCTCCTTGGGTTTCTGAGGCAGTATCACTACGGAAGT
>NW_006921713.1:8546606-8548278 GCF_000298275.1 Orycteropus afer afer | reverse complement strand
ACCCATTCCTGATCAAAACTCTCAGCAAAATAGGAATAGAAGGGACATTCCTCAACATAATAAAGGGCATCTATGCAAAACCAACAGCCAACATTACTCTCAAAGGAGAGAGACTGACTGAAACCATTCCTCTTGTGAACAGGAACCAGACAAGGATGACCTCTATCACCACTTCTATTCAACATTGTACTGAAGTCCTAGCCAGGCCCATATAAGGCAAGAAAGGGAAATCAAAGGCATCCAAATTGGTAAGGTCAAACTATCCCTATTTGCTGATGATATGATCCTATACCTAGAAAACCCAAGAGAGTCAGTCAAAATCTAATGGAACTAATTGAGAGATATATGGCCGGATACAAGATCAACATCCCAAAATCAGTTGGGATTTTCAGCAAAGAGAATGCTGAAAATGAAACAAGGAAATCAATATAATTTACCACAGCTACAAAAAAAAATAATAATAAATAAAATACTTGGGAATAAATCTTGTACACAAAAGACCTGTACAACAAAAACTATAAAACGCTACTTCAGGAAACCATAAGCAATCTACATAAATGGAAGAACATCCCATGCTTGTGGATAGAAGATGGAACACTGTGAAAACGTCAATACTACCCAAAACAATCTATACATTCAATGCAATCCCAATCCAGATGCCATCAACATTCTTTAAAGATATGGAAAAAACAGTCATTAACTTTATATGGAAAGGAAAGAGAGCTCGGATAAGCAAAACACTATTGAAGAAGAACAAAGTAGGAGGTCTCACACTCCTGGATTGCAAAACCTACTATACAGCCACAGTAGTCAAAACTGCCTGGTATTGGTATGATGACAGACACATAGACCAATGGAATAGAATTGAGAACCCAGAAGTAGATCCACCAACCTATGATGAGTTTATCTTTGACAAAGGGCTGAAATCCATTAAATGGGGAAGAGATGGTCTGTTTGACAAATGATGCTGGCAAAATTGGATATCCATTTGCAGAAAAATGAAACAAGATCCATACCTTACACCATAAACAAAAACTAACTCCAGATGGATCAAAGACTTAAATGTGACACCTAAAACTATAAAGTTCGTCAAGGAAAAAGTAGGGGCAAATTTAGGGGCCCTAATATTTGACATAATAGACTATCAAGCATAACCCAAAATGCACAGACATTGTTGTATAGGTCTTTTGCGTACAAGATTTATTCCCATTTTGATGTCCAAAAGAGAAACTAGATGAATGGGACCTTCTAAAAATTAAATTTTCATGTGCTTTCAAAGACTTCTCCAAAAGAGTAGAAAGAGAACCTGCAGATTGGGAAAAAATATTCACCAATGACATATCTGACAAAGGACTTATGTCTAGAATTTATAGAAAACCCCAACACCTCAACAACCAAAAGATAAATAATCCAATTTAAAAATGGGCAGAGGACACAAATAGACACTTCACCAAAGAGGATATTCAGGTGGCTGACAAACATATGAAGAAATGTTCATGATCATTAGCCATTGTTGTTGTTGTTGTTATGTGCCGTCGAGTCGGCCCCGACTCATAGCGACCCCTCCTTGGGTTTCCGAGGCAGTATCACTTACGGAAGTAGGATTGCCCAACCTTCCTTCCGAGGAGTGGCTGGTGGGTTTGAACCACCAGCCTTCTGGTTAGCAGTCAAG
>NW_006921713.1:8540603-8546506 GCF_000298275.1 Orycteropus afer afer | reverse complement strand
CCCAACCTTCCTTCCGAGGAGTGGCTGGTGGGTTTGAACCGCCAGCCTTCTGGTTAGCAGTCAAGTGCCTTAGCCACTATGCTACCAGAGCTCCCCATGGTAGTAGGGGCCAAGTGGCAGTAGTTAGTCAACAAAGACAAGGTGGGTGTGGTTACCATAATAGACAGCAGAATCGGAACAGTAATCAGAATACTCTGACTCATGTGGAATTATGGCATTGGCTACTTAGGCATGGTTTTCCCAGTAGTGAAATAATGGCAAACCTATTAAATATTTACTTGATCTGTATAGACAAAAAAATTCTAAGTCACATCAACAGCAGTCTAGATTGAATCACCAGAATACAGAGTCACAGCCTCTCAATCAATTCCCAGACTTGAGTCAGTTTACAGACCCACAACTCCTTGAATGTAGGGGAGGCTGGGTTCCCTTGAGGAAGGACCCCATAACATTGCCCAAAATTTATAATGTCAATATTTCTCCCAGACTTTCCCAAAGGGATGGGAGGCCTTTTACAAAATTGACTGTTCATTGGGGAAAAGGAAATAATCAGACTTTTTGGGGATTACTGGACACTGGCTCTGAACTGACATTAATTCCAGGAGACCCAAAGCATCATTGTGGCCCACCAGTCAGAATGGGGGCATATGGAGGTCAAATTATTGATGGAGTCTTAGCTAAGGTGCATCTCACAGTGGGTCCCCAAACCCATCCTGTAGTGATTTCCCCAGTTCCAGAATGCATAATTGGAATACATATACTCAGCAATTGGCAGAATTCCCACATGGGGTCCCTGACATGTGGGGTAAGGACTCTTATAGGAAAAGCTAAGTGGAAGCCATTAGAACTGCCTCTATGTACACAAATACTAAATCAAAAGCAATACTGCATCCCTGGAGGGGTTGCAGAGATTACTGCTACCATCAAGGACATGAAGGATGCAGGGGTGGTGATTCCCACCACATCCCCATTTAATTTGCCTATTTGGCCTGTGCAACAAACAGATGGATCTTGGAGAATGACAGTAGATTATTATAAACTTAATCAGGTGGTGACTCCAATTGCAGCTGCTGTTTCTGATGTAGTTCCATTGCGTGAATAAATTAGTACATCTCCTGATACTTGGTATACAGCTATTGATCTGTCCAATGCCTTTTTCTCAATACCAATTTCAAAGGACCATCAGAAGCAGTTGACCTTCAGCCAGGCAAGGCCAACAGTATACTTTCAAAGTGTTTACTCAGGGGTATATCAACTCCCCAACACTATGTCATAATTTAGTCTGTAGAGATCTTGATCACATTTCCTTTCCACAAGATATCACACTGGTCTATTATACTGATGACATTATGCTGATTGGACCTAGTGAGGAAGAAGTATTGATGACTCTAGACTTACTGGTGAGACATCTGCATGCTATAGGGTGGGAAACTAACCTGACAAAAATTCAGGCACCTTCCATCTCAGTGAAATTTCTAGGGGTCCAATGGTATGGGGCATGTCGAGATATTCCTACAAAAGTGAAGGATAAGTTATTATATCTGGCTTCCCCCAAAACCAAAAAAGAGAGACAATGTCTGGTGGGCCATTTTGGATTTTGGAAGCAACATATCCCTCATTTGGGTGTGTTGCTTTGGCCTATTTATCAAGTGACTCAGAGAGCTGCTAGTTTTGAGTGGGGTACAGAACAACAGAAGACTCTTCAATAGGTTCAGGTTGCCATGCAAGCTGCTCTGCCAATTGGGCCATATGATCCGGTTGATCCAATGGTGCTTGAAGTGTCTGTAGCTGATAAAGATGCTGTTTGGAGTATTTGGCAGGTCCCTATTGGTGAATCACAATGCAGACCCTTGGGATTTTTGAGCAAAGCCCTGCCATCCTCTGCAGATAACTACTCTCTTTTTGAGAAACAGCTTTTGGCTTGTTACTGGGCTTTATATTAGAGACTGAATGCCTAACCATGGGCCACCAAGTGACCATGAGGCCTGAGCTGCCCATCATGAACTGGGTGTTGTCTGACCCACAGAGTCATAAAGTTCGACGTGCACAGCAGCACTCCATCATTAAATGGAAGTGGTATATAAGAGATCAGGCCTGAGCAAGACCTGAAGGCACAGGTAAGTTGCATGAAGAAGTGGCCCAAGTGCCTCTGGTCTCCACTCCAGTCACATTACCTTCCCTCTCCCAGTCTGCATCTATGGCCTCATGAGGAGTTCCTTATGATCAGTTGACTGAGGAAGAGAAAACTCATGTCTGGTTTACAGGTGGTTCTGTGCAATATGCAGACACCACTTCAAAGTTGACAGCAATGGGATTTCATCCCCTTTCTGGGACTTCCCTGGTGAAGGAAAATCATCCCAATGGGCAGAACTTCAAGCCTTGCATCTGGCTGTTCACTTTGCATGGAATAAGAAATGGCCAGATGTACGATTGTATACGAACTCATGGGCTGTGGCCAATGGCTTAGCTGGATGGTCTGGGACTTGGAAGGAGCATGATTGGTGACAAGGCAGTATAGGGAAAAGGTATGTGGATAGATCTCTCTGAATGGGCCAAAGGAATAAAGATATTTGTGTCTCATGTGAATGCCCACCAAAAGGTGACCTCTGTAGAGGACTTTAACAATCAGGTGGATAGGATGACATGTTCAGTGGAAACCAGTCATGCTTTTTCCTCAGCTACTCCTGTCATTGCTCAATAGACTCATGAACAAAGTGGTCATGGTGGCAGGGATGGAGGTTATGCATGGGGTCAGCAACATGGACTTCCACTTATCAAGGCTGATTTGGGTACCGCCTCTGCTGAGTGCCCAATCTGCCAGTGGCAGAGACCAACACTGAGTCCGTGATATAGAAACATTCCTTGGGGTGATCAGCCATCAAACTGGTGGCAAGTTGATTACATCAGACCACTTCCATCATGGAAATGACAGCATTTTGTTCTTACTGGAATAGATACTTATTCTGGCTATGGATTTGCCTTCCCTGCATGCAATGCTTTTTGCCAAAACTACCATCCATGGACTTAGAGAATGCCTTATCCACCATCATGGTATCCCACACAGGATTGCTTCATATCAAGGGACTCCACAGCAAATGTAGTGCAGCAATGGGCCTATGCTCATGGAATTCACTGGTCTTACCATGTTCCTCATCATCCTAAAGTACCTGGCTTGATAGAATGATGGAATGGCCTACTAGAAATACAATTACAGTAGCAGCTAGGTGGCAATACCTTGAAGGGTTAGGGCAATGTTCTCCAGGAGGCTGTATATGCTCTAAACCAGCATCCAATATACAGTGCTGTTTCTCCAACAGCCAGGATTCACGGGTCCAGGAACCAAGGGGTAGAAACGGGAGTGGTACCACTCACTATTACCCCTAGTGACCCACTCAAAATATTTTTGCTTCTTATCTCTGCTACCTTATGCTCTGTGGGTCTGGAGATCTTAGTTCCAAAAAGAGGAACACATCCATCTAGAGACACAATACTGATGCATTGAACTGGAAGTTAAGAATGTCACCCAGACATTTTGGCTTTCTCATGCCTTTGGATCAACAGACAAAGAAGGGTGTTACTGTACTATCTGGTGTGATAGATCCTTATTACCAAAGGGAAATTGGATTGATATTACATAATGGAGGTAAAGAAGAATATGTCTGGAATATAGAAGATTCTGGTGGTGTAGTGCCTAAAGTATTTGACTGGTAACCAGAGGGCTGGCAGTTCAAATCCACCAGCCACTCCTCAGAAGGAAGGTTGGGCAATCTACTTCCATAGTGATACTGCCTTGGAAACCCAAGGAGGGGTCACTACGAGTCGGATCTGACTTGACAGCAGTGCGTTTGTTTCATTTTTTTTGCTTAGTCCTATCATGCCTTGTGATTAAAGTCAATGGCATATTAGAGCAACCCAATTCTTATATGACTAGTAATGGCCTAGCCCTTTCAGGAATGAAGGTTTGGGTCACCCCGCCAGGCAAAGAACCATGACCAGCTGAAGTGCTTGCTGAGGACAAGGGAAATTACAGAATGGGTGGTGGAAGGAGGTAGTTTTGAATATCAGCTATGACCATGTGACCAGTTGCAGAAATGAGGACTGTGATTGTCATATTTCTTCATAGCATATGTGCATCAAATATTTTTGCTTCATTCTGTTATGAACTATGAAATGTAAACAAGGTTAATGCATTTTGGTTGTATGCATGTTAGTATATTATGTTAGGCACAAATATGACTTTATAATTGTCTTTATTTAGAGATTATATATGGTTAAGGAGATCTTTACAACTGACAAGTTGACAAGGGGTGGACTGTGATAGTTGTAGTTGTGCGTCAACTTGTCTGGACCACAGTTCTGAGTGGTTTAAGCAGTTGTGATGTGGGTTATTCCCATGATGGGATCAGATGTGTATGTTTTGAGCAGCCAATCCATTGAAAGGGAGTTTCCCTAGGGCTGTGGCCTGCTTTCAATATATTTATAGACATCTTGGGAAAATGAGACACTCGTCTGTGGATTGGGATCCTGTTGTGCTGCTTATAACTGTCCATGAGCAAACAATCCAACATCCAGCCTGGTGATCTTGGATTCATCATTCGTTGGAGTCAAAAGCTAGTATACTGCCTGCCAACCCTGAGCTCATTAGCCCCAGCAGGCTGCATGAGTCAGGAAAACCTCCAGCTTGATGTTTGATCCAAGGTCTTGGGACTTGCCAGCTTCTATAAGTGTGTGAGCCATTTTCCTAAGATAATTTTCTGTCTCTCTCTCTCTCTATATATATGCTTTACTGGTTTTGCTTCTCTAGAGAACAAAGCCTAGCACAAATATCTATGGACCCAATGAAAGAGCCCAAAAATACATAAATCAAACTTTAACAGAATTGAAAAGACAAGTAGATGACTCCACGGTCATATTAGGAGCCTTTAATACACCACTTTCAATGAAAGATAGAACAACTGGAAAGAAACTCAACAAAGATGTGGAAGAGCTAAACAATACAATCTACCACCTTGACCTTATAGACATCTACAGAGCACTTCACCCAACAACAGCACAATATACCTTCTTTTCTAGTGCACATGGAACATTCTCCAGGATACACCATATGTTAGGCCACAAAGCAAGCTTCAAAGCATCTTCTTAGATCACAATGCTGTAAAATAAGAAATTGACAATAGAACGATGAATGGAAAAAGAGCAAACACATGGAAACTGAAGAAAATCCTCCTTGAAAATGACTGTGTAACAGAAGAAATAAAAAATCAATCAAAGACTTAAATGTGAAACCTAAAACTATAAAGTTCCTCAAGGAAAAACTTAGGGGCAAATTTAGGGGCCCTAATATATGGCATAAATAGACTATCAAGCATAATCCCAAATGCACAAACAGCAGAAGAGAAACTAGATGAATGAGACCTTCTAAAAATTAAATTTTCATGTGCTTCCAAAGATTTCTCCAAAAGAGTAGAAAGAGAACTTGCAGATTGGGAAAAAATATTCACCAATGACATATTTGACAAGGGATTTATCTCTAGAATTTATAGAAAACTCCAGCACCTCAACAACAAAAAGATAAATAATCCAATTAAAAAATGGGCAGAAGAAATGAATAAGCACTTCACCAAGGAGGATATTCAGCCGTCCAACAAACATATGAAGAAATGCTCATGATCATTAGCCATTAGAGAGATACAAATCAAAACAACAATGAGATATCATCTTGCCCCAGCACTAGTAGCAAAGTTCAACAAGACAGAAAATAACAAATGCTGGTGAGGATGTGGAGAGATTGGGACTCTCATATACTGCTGGTGGGACTGTAAAATGGTACGACCACTGTGGAAAGCAGTATGGTGATTCCTTAAAAAGTTGGAATTAGAAATACTATTTGACCCAGCCATTCC
>NW_006921713.1:8527245-8536419 GCF_000298275.1 Orycteropus afer afer | reverse complement strand
TTAGCCACTATGCTACCAGAGCTCCTTAGAGATATGCAAATCAAAACAACAATGAGATCCCATATTGCACCAGCACTAGCAGTCAAGTTCAGCAAGACAGAAAATAACAAATGCTGGCGAGGATGTGGAGAGATTGGGACTCTCATATACTCGTGGGACTGTAAATGGTACAACCACTGTGGAAAGCAGTATGGAGAGAGTATGGAGAGCAGTATGCGGAGAGATTGGGACTCTCATCCATTGCTGGTGGAACTGTAAAATGATACAAGCACCGTGAAAAGTAGTACGTTGTTGTTGTTATGTGCCATCGAGTCAGACCCGATGCATAGCAATCCCTCCTTGAGTTTCCGAGGCGGTATCACTATGGAAGTAGATTGCCCAACCTTCCTTCCAAGGAGTATGGTGATTCCTTAAAAAGTTTGAATTAGAGATACCATTTGACTCAGCCATTCCATTACTAGGTATATATCCTAAAGAAGTGAGAGTCAGGACAAGAACAGATATATGTACACCCGTGTTCATTGCAGCACTATTTACAATAGCCAAGAGATGGAAACAAGCTAGGCACCCATCAAAAGAAGAATGGATAACCAAACTATGGTACGTACACACAGTGGAATACTATGCCACCCTAAAGAATGATGTGAATCTGCAAAACACCACATAATGTAGAAGAACTTGGACGACATTATGCTGAGTGAAATAAGTCAGTCACAGAAGGGCAAATATTGTATTAGTTTGTTATTGTAAAAAGTCAAGGAAAGGTTTATATATGGAAGGAAATTTTCTTTGTTGGTTACAAAGGGTGGGAGGGGAGGGGAGGGAACACTGTTAGATAGGTAGAGACAAGTACTGATTTGGGTGAAGAGAAGGGCAATGTACCAAATGTGAGTGATCAGCACAGTGGCATTCAGGGAGAGGAAGACATAGAGAGGTTCATAGGAGGTTTAGACAACAAAGATGAACCCTTTTGCACATATAGTACTGTGTTGTCAGTGAAGGCAAACATTGATATACAGGTGGATAGTTGGGTGGACAGGCTGATCTATTAGGCATGTCTATATGCACGGGGGAGTGTGGCCAAGATCATGTATAGGGTTGGCAGACAATGTTTCTACAAGTGTATGTGTATGTTCTGTAAGAATTCCCAGGTATATAGTAGAGCTGACAATGGACAAGTTTGTAGTCACTTCTTGGCCACAGCCAGCTACCCAGAGGGAGCAAGTAGTTGGACCTGTGGGCTCGGGACCATAGCTGCAGGGGACATCAAGCTCAATTGACATAGCATACTACACAAAAACACTGTTTCACACCCACTTTGGCAAGTAGCAAATGGGATCTTAAAAGCTTGCAAGCAGCCATCTAGAGGCAACGATGGGTTTCTCCTTTTCTAGAGCACATAAGAATGAAGGAAACCAAAGATGCATGGAACAATTAGTCCAAGAGACTGGTACACCATGTGATCCTCAGCCCATACGACTATGAGACCAGAAAAATTAAATGGTGCCCAACTACCACTGTCAACCACTCAGAGGGGATCTATGTAGGAGATCCTGGATAGAGTGGGAGAACAATGTGAAACAAAACTCAAAATTACTGGAAAAAAAAAAAGGGACCAGGTTTGCTGGTCTGATAGAGCCTGATGGAACCACTGAGACTATGGTCCCTAGCTGCCCTTCAGTCTGGAACTGAACCCACTCCTGTTCAAAACAAAAGACAGGCATGTGAGCTGAACATTTACATTAGGTAGATACACTCCTTGCAGAGATCAATCATGGAAGAATAGAAGGGCTGTGTATGCACAGGGAGACAGCTTGTGGGGCAGGAGTACATGGAGGGAAGGACACAGGGAGGAGGCAACTATTGGGAGGGAGTAGGAGGAGAGCTGTTGCATTGTGGGAAATTGAAGTCAATGTCATGTGAGCTGCTGTGTGGAAAATGAATTTACTCTGTAAACTTTCATCCAAATCACCATAAAATTAAAAAAAAAAAGAAAGAAAAGATTTGAGCTCCACAGTTGAACTTTGTTATGTGCTATCGAGTTGGACCCAACTCATAGCGACCCCTCCTTGGGTTTCTGAAGCAGTATCACTACGGAAGTAGATTGCCCCATCTTCCTTCCGAGGAGTGTCTGGTGGGTTTGAACCGCCAGCCTTCTGGTTAGCAGTCAAGTGCCTTAGCACTACACTACTAGAGCTCCCAGTTGAACTTTAGGAGTTCAAATTCAGGCTGTGACTCTTACTGATTGTTTGATGTTGAACAAGTTACCTAACCCCTTTGAGCCTTCGTTACTTTCTTTGTAAAATGGAGGTGGTATAATAGTTCCCTCTCACAGTTGTGAGGATTAACTTAACTAATAATATGCAGAGCACTTAGAAGAGTACCTGGCATACAGTAAGCACTCGTTAATATTACCTATTATTAGTGGTAGCTTGTAATGGTTAAGAAACTTTACTGAAGACTGAAAGTTATAAGAAAATTACAGGCTTGGGAAGAAACATGTGAAATCAGATATCAGATGTTACTACTGCTACAATCAATTGGCCACTCTTTGTTTATTTACTTCTTTATTATTATTATTGTGAATTGAGTGAAAGTTTACAAAACAAATTCATTTTCCATGTAGCAATTCATCTATATTTGTTTCATCACATTGATTACAATCTTCATAATGTTAACAGCTCTCTTCCCACTTCCTCCCCATGATTGCTTTTTCCCTGTATCCTTCTTTCCAATGCATTCCTGCACCATTGGCCACTCTTTAATACAGAGACCCCAACAAGATTTCTCCTTAGTTATTCTTTCTCATCAGTCCTTCTTAGCCTCTGCCATCTTGCTAGAGTTGTACTCTTCCTTAGTTCACACGTTCCTCTCTCATTTCCCATTTCCCTCCTATTCCTGGACCACAACTCCTAGTCTCTCGGTCCTGTCCAATTGTTGTTGGGTGCCGTTGAGTGGATTCCAACTCATACTGACCCCATGTGGCAGAGTAGAACGTCCCTATAAGGTTTTGTTTGCTGTGATTTTTATGGAAGCAGATTGCCAGGTCTTTCTCTGCTGGAGCTGCTGGGTGGGTTTCAACCACCAACCTTTTGGTTAGCAGCTGAAGCCCAAAACTGGTAAACAGCATTACAGTCTTGGTACCCAAGGCAGACAATCCTCTCACTTTAATATTTAGAAGTCTTAGGTCTTCACGGTCATGATCCTTTCCTTTAGATTAGGCACTAAGTCTCACACTTGCATAACTACAAGTCCCATTCAAATGTTTCACAAACAAAACAACAGTCTCTCCCCAAAGATGAATTCTGGTATTTCTAGGATGGGGATAGGGCTGCAGAGGGTGTAAGTCCTACCCTGAGGCTCACAATTCGTACATTAGCATTGAATATTAAAAACATCCCTTGACTGAGATAAGCTTGTTTTGAGCCCTTGAGGCATTAGTGTTATTCATGATCAGGACCTTGAGGAAAAATCTGAAGTGCTTCGATAAATGATCTAGGTATTGGATGAGTGTACAGATAAACTTGGTGGTAAACGACTTTAAAAACTGTTTCTCAGAAATAGATGATGAAGGTCGAAATTGAAGGCAGTTATCATGGATCAAGTTTATATGCTTCCTCTCACTACAAAATATATTGTCTCTATGTTTTGATCACTCTGGCTTGTATTTCCACCTTCTATTGAAATGTTGTCTGCCATCGAGTCAGACCCGGCTCATAGCGATCCCTCCTTGGGTTGCCGAGGCAGTATTACTACAGAAGTAGATTGCCCAACCTTCCTTCCGAGGAGTGGCTGGTGGGTTTGAACCTCCAGCCTTCTGGTTAACAGTCAAGTGCCTTGGGCACTATGTTACCAGAGCTCCCTCTATTGAAATAGTTTTCTTTAAAACCATCAATGTCCTCCAGGTTGCTATGCCCAGTGACTTTTTCTTAATCCACATACTCCTCTTTGACTCTTCAGAACATCTGACATAATTGAAATTCTGTTCCCATTGGATGGCCTGGTCCATCAATCACCTGATTTTTCTTGAACCTCTTGTTGCTCCCTGTCTGACATTTTGTGGCTTCTCTTTGTTTCCTTTTCTCCCTGTGTTATTATGGCTGAAGGCTTTGTCCTTGATATTTTTCTGTGGTTCTTGCACTTTCTCCTTTATACTCTTTTTCATTGCTATAGCTTTAAATATAATTTATCTGTGGATGAATCCCAAATTCATCTCTCCAGCTTTGACACTTTCCCTGTCTATACTCACCTGTTTAGCTGCCTGCTGTGCCTTTCCATTTAGATATTCAGCTAAAAGCTTAAGATCAAACTCAGTTTTTATATTCAAAATCACCAGCATTTGTTAATATCTCTATTTTTATTAATGGTATCACAGTTTTACAATGACTCAGATGTAAAACCTCCAAGTCAATAATTTTTTTTTTTTTTACCATTACTCATTATAAAACATGCACTTAATATCATGGCCTAATACATAAACACAAATAGACATACACATACACATACTCAAGTGAAACAAAATTTCACGAAATAGAATAGAAATGTGTGATGCACTCTAATCTATTTTAATCTACTCCATTCCAGTGAAAACATCTGATTGTTACCCATTAAACTGATTTCATGACCCATGAAGGAGATAAGAATTTCAGTTTTTAAAATATAGCCACTTGCCACTTATCAACATGGTTACGTTCCAAAAATCAGGTCTTTCTCAATGTTATGTGAAAATGGAGGATGACCACATCAGATCACAAAATGGAAGATGACTACATCATTACATAACTTCCAAATTACATCATTACATAACTTCCAAATTACATCATTACCTAACTGCCAAACCCACTGAGAATCGTGGCCCAGCCAAGGTGACACCTAACCTTAACCATCACAGCCCGTGTTACTCTCACTTAGTAAGTACCTCAGTGTTTGTCAACTGCTAAACATATGCCATTAATGTGCAGAATAGTTGGATAAATTTTCCACTATTGTTGTAAATATAAGATATCTAATAATGAAATAGTTGGTAAGTGAGGAATAAGTGTATTGCTTTTAAATAATATTTGATTCATTTTTCAACTCCCAAATCTAATCAGTCATTAAGTACAGGCATACTTTGGAGATAACATGGTTTGATTCCAGACTACCATAATAAAGCAGATATCATAATGAAGTGAGACACATGAAATTTTGTTTTCCAGTGCATATAAAAGTTATGTTTACATTATACTGTAGTCTATTAAGTGTGCAATAGCATTATGAAAAAGTTGGAAATATTGTGAGAATTACTAAAATGTGACAGAGAGACACAAAATGAGCACATGCTGTTGGAAAAATGGCATTTATAGACTCCACATAGAGCTGCCATAAACTTTCAATTTAAAAAAAAAATGCAATATCTGTGAAGTACAATAAAGGGAAGTGCAATGAAATCAAAGGGAAGTACAATAAAATGAGGCATGTCTGTCATGAGTTTATTTTCAAAATGTCTCTCATATCAAAACTTTTTTTCTTGTTTCTTCTTGATTCTTTGAAATGTCACCTTCATTGTGAAGCTTTTCCAGGTTTGCTCAGAAAATTTCTCAAACTCCTCTAAACAACACTCTTTGCTTGTGTGTGTCTTAAATTATGTAACCAATGAAAATAATAAGTTGTATCCACATAGAACTGTGCTCCGTAGGGTTTTCACTGGCTGATTTTCCAGAAGTAGATCACCAGGCCTTTCTTCCAAGGCACATTTGAATGGACTCAAACTTTGCAGCTGCTGAGTGTGTTAATAGTTTGCAGCACCCAGGGACTCCAACCATCTAAAATAGTACCCCCATAATTCTGCTTTCTTATCTTGGTTTATTTTTTCTTCTTAGATTTTATTTCTTTCTTTGCTTTTTGTCTCTCTCACTACAAGTAAGAGCAATAACTTGTGTCCCTAGCTCTTAGACTGAACTGTGCTTGGAATATATTGTTAGGTGCTATTGAGTGGTTTCTGACTCATAGCGACCCTTTGTACAACAGAGTAAAATACTGCCTTGCCTGCACCATCCCCACAGTTGTTGCTATGTTGGAGCTTATTGTTGCAGCCACTGTGTCAATCCATATCAATGAGGGTCTTCCTCTTTTTCACTGACCCTCTACTTTACCAAGCATGATGTCCTTCTCCAGGGACTAGTCTCTCCTTATAACATGCCCAAAGTACAAGAGACGAAAAAGTATGCTTCTAAGGAGCATTCTGGCTGTACTTCCTCCAAGACAGATTTGGTCATTCTTCTGGCAATCCATGTGCCAAAGGGGCAAGGAGACCACATCTTCTGACCTCCTCTAAACCCACAAGAGGAAGACAGAATCACCATTAGTAGTAGCCCAAGGCCTATTCCTGCAAGGCCAGACATGCTGCCTCCTTCTAGCCCTTTCACCAACGCTGACACCAACCATTCCTCCACAGCACTCACCACCTTTCTGCTGGGTTTGATAATTCACTGCAGTGGCCACACAGAACTCACAGATTATCGGGTTTATTAGGGAAGCACCAGGCTACAATTCAAGTTCAGAAAAAATGCTCAGTCTCTCTCCCAGCCTGCCATCTCTCAGCCAACAGTCTCTCTCCCAGCAATGCATGTTCCTCAGTGTCTCTCTCAGCAATGCATGTCTCTTGCGTCTCTTTCCCAGCAGTGCATGCCTCTCAGGAGCATGTCCTTCCTCAGCCAGCAGTCTGAGAGACTTCTTCTGTCTCTAGGAGGCCTCCTTTTGAGCCTGGCAGAGTAGCCAAACTAACCAGTATCACATCAGAATTCTAAGCACCTGAGAGAGAGCATACTTCCCAGAACATTACTTTGTACTGCTCCCAACAGAAATACCCCAGGTGGATGATTTTAACAATCAGAAGCTACTCAGTTTCTCACAGTAAATTCCACCATGGAGTTTACAAAGACTTACAGCAAGAAAAGCCATACCAGGT
The DNA here is from genome assembly GCF_000298275.1 of Orycteropus afer afer. Classification (NCBI taxonomy): domain Eukaryota; kingdom Metazoa; phylum Chordata; class Mammalia; order Tubulidentata; family Orycteropodidae; genus Orycteropus; species Orycteropus afer. Next base: position 8,529,470 of record NW_006921713.1, on the reverse strand, counting down.
AATTTATTACACCACACCATGATCTATTCAATATTCTTCACTAACTCTATAATTTAGATGCATTGATTCTTCTTTGGTCTTCCTTATTCATTGTCCAGCTTTTGTATGCACAGGAAGCAATTGAAAACACCATGGCTTCTGTCAGGTAAATCTTAGGCCTCAAAGTGACATCTTTGCTTTTTAACACTTTAAAGAAGTCTTTTGCAGCAGATTTGCCCAATACAATATGTTGTTTGATTTCTTGAGTGCTATTTCCATGAACATTGATTGTGGAGCCATGTAAAATGAAATCCTTAACAACTTCAATATTTTCTCCATTTATCATGATGCTGCTTATTGGTCCAGTTGTGAGGTTTTTTTTTTTTTAAATGTTGAGAGCTGTAATCCATACTGAAAGCTGTAGTCTTTGTTATTCATCAGTAAGAGCTACAAGTTCTCTTTGTTTTCAGCAAGAAGGTTGTGTCATTTGTATATTGCAGGTTGTTAATTTTCCTCCAATCCTGATGCTGTATATTTCTTCATATATATAGTCCATCTTTTTGGATTATTTGGTCAGCATACAGATTGAATAAATATGGTGAAAGGATACCACCCTGGTGAATATCTTCCCTAATTTAAACCATGTAGCATCCCTTTATTCTGTTTGAAAGACTGCCTCTTGGTCTATGTACGGGTTCCACATGAGCACAACGAAGTGTTCTGGAATCCCCATTCTTTGCAATGTTATCCATAATTTGCGATGATTCATGCAGTCAAATGCCTTTGCATAATCAATAAAACACAGGTAAACATCTTTCTGGTATTCTTTGCTTTCATCCAAGATCCATCTGACATCAGCAATGATATCCCTTGTTCTATGCCCTCTTTTGAATCTGGCTTGAATTTCTGGCAGTTCTCTCTTGAAGTACTGCTGGAACTTTTAAAAAAAATTATCTTCAGCAAAATTTTGCTTGCGTATGATGTTAATGATGTTGTTCGATTATTTCTTTATTCTGTTGGATCACCTTTCTTTGGAATGGGCACAAATATGGATCTCTTCCAGCTGAACTGTCTTCCAAATTTCTGCACATAGAAGAGTAAGCCCTTTCAGCCAGCAAAGCATCTGTTTGCTGAAAGTGGTATTTGGTCAATTTCTGGAGTCTGGTTTCTTGCCAATGACTTCAGTGCAGCTTGGACTTCTTGCTTTCAGTACCATGGGTTCTTAATCATATGTTACTTCCTGAAAAGGTTAAATATCGACAAATTCTTTTTGGTACAATGATTTGGTGTATTTTTTCCTTCTTCTTTTGATGCTTCCTGAGTCATTCAATATTTTGCCCATGTTGTTGTTGTTGTTGTTGTGCCATCGAGTCAGACCTGACTCATAGTGACCCCTCCTTGAGTTTCCGAGGTGGTATCACTACGGAAGTAGATTTCCCAACCGTCCTTCCAGGGAGTGGCTAGTGGGTTTGAACTGCCAGCCTTCTGGTTAGCAGTCAAGTGCCTTACCAAAAATACACTACCAAAAATATTGTCCTATTTTGCCCATAGAATCTTTCAATATTGCAATTTTAGGCTTGATTTTTTTCTTCACTTCTTTCAGCTTAAGAAATGCTTTATTCTTTCCTTTAGGTGTTCTATCACCAGGTCTTTGTACATTTCATTATAACACTTAGCTTAGTCTTTCTGAGTTGTCCTTTGAAATCTTCCATTCAGCTCTTTTGCTTCATCATTTCTTCTATTCGCTTTAGCTACTTTACATTCAAGAGTAAGTTTCAGAGTCTCTTCTGACATCACTTTGGTGTTTTTATTATTTTCTTGTCTCTTAAATGACCTTTTGCTTTCTTCATGTCTGATGTCCTTGATGACATCCCACAATTTGTCTGGTCTTTGGTCATTAGTGTCCAATGTGTCAAATCTATTCTTGAATGGTCTCTAAATTCAGTGGGATACACTCAAGGTTTAACTTTGGTCCTTGTGGATTTATTTTAATTTTCTTCAGCTTGAGCTTGAGCTTGCATGTGAGCAATTGATGGTTTGTTCCTCAGTCAGCCAGCCCCTGGCCTTGTTCTGACTGATAATATTGAGCTTCTCCTTTGTCTCTTTCCACAGATGTTGTAGACTTGATTCCTGTATATTCCATTTGGTGAGTTCTACATGCATAGTTCCTGTTTAGGTTGTTGGAAAAAAGTATTTTCTTTTTTTTTTTTTTTTTAAATTCGTTTTATTGAAATATAATTTATGTA
>NW_006921713.1:8525912-8527145 GCF_000298275.1 Orycteropus afer afer | reverse complement strand
GTCCATCAACTGAGGAATGGATAACCAAACTATGGTATATACACACAATGGAATACTATGCAACCCTAAAGAATAACCTAGAATCTGCAAAACACTGCATAATGTGGTTGAACTTGGAGGATGTTATGCTGAGTGAAATAAGTCAATCACAGAAGGGCAAATATTGTATTAATCCATTATTGTAAAAGTCAAGGAAAGGTTTAGGTATGGAAGGAAATTTTCTTTGTTGGTTACCACGGGTGGGAGGGTAGGGTAGGGAGCACTGTTAGATAAGTAGAGATAAGTATTGATTTGGGTGAAGAGAAGGGCAATGTACCAAATGTTAGTGATCAACATGGTGGCATTGAGGAAGAGGAAGACATAGAGAGGTACGTGGGAGATACAGAAAACAAGGATGAACCCTTTTGCACATACAGTACTGCATTGTCAGCGAAGGCAAACATGGGTATATGGGTGGATAGATGGGTGGACAGGCCTAACTGTTAGGTATGTCCATGCAGCAGGGAGTGTACCCAAGACCATGTATAGGGTTGGCAGACAATAGTCCTATAAGTGTATTTGTATGACCTGTAAGAATTCCCAGGTGTATAGTAGAGCTGACAAAGGACAATTTTGTAGTCACTTCTTTTTCACAGCCAGCCACTCAGAGGGACCAAGTAGTTGAACCGGTGGGCTCAGGACCATAGTTGCAGGGGACATCAAACTCAATTGGCATAACATGCTACACAAAACATTGTTCTACCTCCTACTTTGGTGAGTAGTGACTGGGATCTTAAAAGCTTGCAAGCAGCCATCTAGATGCAATGATGGTCTCTCCTTGTCCAGAGCAAAGAAGAAGGAAGAAAACCATAGATTTGTGGAAAGAATTAGTCCTGGCAACCAGTACACCATGCAATCTGCATCCTATATGACTATGAGACCAGAAGAACTAGACGGCACCCAGCTACCACTGTCAACCACTTGGAGGGGATCTACATAGGAGATCCTGGATAGAGAGGGAGAACAATGTGGAACAAAACTCAAAATCATTTGGGGAAAAAATGGGGGGGAGGTACCAGGCTTGCTGGTCTGATAGAGCTTGGTGGAACCACTGAGACTATGGCCCCAGGCTGCCCCTCAGGTCTGGAATTGAACTCATACCTGTGGCTTCCAGCCAAACAAAAGACAGGCATATGAGTTGAACATTTACCTGAGGTAGATACACTCCTTGGAGAGAACAATCTTGGGAGAAAA
>NW_006921713.1:8512308-8519524 GCF_000298275.1 Orycteropus afer afer | reverse complement strand
AATTCCTTATCAGGGAGTTTCAATGCTGCATCTTTCTGAGGGATGTATTTTGGGTCTGTATCCTGGTCCCTTGTTTCTCCTTCTTTATCTTTCTTCTTTGTGTGGACTGTGATGCTCTGTTGTCTTCGAGGCATTATGACATTTTCGTGTTTATATTTAATTGGTGATTGTATGTTGAAGGGACTTGCCCATGATTTTTGTTTTCTTTGTGTGTTATCTACACAAGCAGGGTACTGTGCTGTGCTCCTCTATTCACTAGTTGACAGCACTTATACACTCAACACCTGTCTCCTTTCCTGTTGTCAGCCTCTCATATGTCCCTGCCAACCTTGGCAAACAGAGCCTATTCTTAGGTCCCTGGAATCCGAACAAGAATGCTATCACTTTAAAATTAAAAATTGTTGCCTCTTGTAAAGTTTCGAAATGGCTGTGCCCTTGGTTACTTTAAATATCCAAAATGGCCACCTCTTGTAAACACTGAAAATGGCTGTGCCCTCGGTCACTGTCAATGTCCAAAATGGCCACCACTTGAAAACATTCAAAATGGCTGCACCCTTGGTCACTTTAAGTATAAAAAATGGTAGCCTCTTGTAAATAATCAAAATGGCTGCACCCTCCAGACAGCAGAAAGTCAACAGCTCAGGTTGTCTTCCACCTTGCTGTTTCCCTTCCTAGTCGTAGGCCACCAGTGCAGTTATCCCTGCAGCCTTTGGTGACCAGGGCTGATCTTTAGGTCAATTTTCAGGTCCCAACACCACTTGGAAACATTCAGGCTGTTGGTCCTGTCAGAGTAGCTGACAGTCTGCAGCTCCAACCATCTCTGTACTCACTGTTTTTGTTCAAGTTTTTCCACTAGTTGGTGCCTAATCCACTTCTGTGTAGTTCCTTTCAAAGCTCATAGCTCCAGGATTATCTTCTGTATCTCTGTCAATTGTTTTTTCTTTTTGTTGTTGAAGAGGGTCTGTGCCACTTGTCTGCCCATTCCTCCATCTTACCAGAAGTCCGGAAAAAAGTATTTTCAATGAATAAGTTATTGATCTTGCAAAATTCTACCATGTGATCTCTGATGTCATTTCTGTCATCTATTCCTTCTACTTTATTTCCAACTTCTGCATTCCAATCACCAGTACTTGTCAATGCATCTTGATCTTATGCTTGGTCAATTCCGACGGCAGAAGCTGGTAAAAATCTTCAATTTCTTCATCTTTTGCATTAGTGGTTGGTGTGTAAATTGGAACAATAAATAAATAAATAAATAAACTCACTGCTGTCGAGTTGGATCTGACTCATAGAGGCCCCTCCTTGTGTTTCTAAGGAGGTATCACTACAGAAGTATATTGACCAATCTTCTTTCAAGGAGTGGCTGGTGGGTTTGAACGGGCAGCCTTCTGGTTAGCAGTCAAATGCCTTAGGCACTATGCCACAATTTGAATAATAGTCATATTAAATGGTCCTTGTAGATGCATAGATACTATCCTATCCTTAGAGTTATACTTCAGAACAGATCTTGAAATGCTCTTTTTTGACTATGAATATGACAACATTCCCCTTCAATTTGTCATTCCTGGCATAATAGACCATATGTCAATTTGAAATGGCCAATATCAGTCCATTTCAGCTCACTAATGCCTAGGCTTCTAAAGCACTTGACTACTAACCAGAAGGCTATCAGTTCAAATCTACTAGCCATTCCTCAGAAGGAAGGTTGGGCAATCTACTTCCGTAATGATACCACCTCAGAAACCCAAGGATGGGTCACTATGAGTCAGGTCTAGCTCAATGGCAAATAACAACAACAACAATGCCTAGGATATAAATCTTCCAGCATTCTTGGAATGTAGACACCATTAAAATGTGGTTGGGATAGATGAAAGAATGACTCCTAGCAGCAACAGGGGCTAATGCTTCCTCCAGGGCTAGAGGGAGGGAGGTTCCCTCAACCAATTTATTTTTAGCTACCTTAGATCTTGTGCCCACCCTCATGGTCAAGGGGCAGACTTTGACTTAATGACTTAATTCATTCCTGAGCAGTGAATTATTCATTACAAATAATTCCAGTCAAGGTTGACCCTTGGAGCTAGGAAAACCAAAAAACCAAACTCACTGCTGTCTAGTTGGATCCAACTCACAGCTACCCCCCTTGGGTTTCTAAGGCAGTATCACTATGGAAGTAGATTGCTCAGCCTTCCTCCCAAGGAGTAGCTGGTGGGTTTGAACCACCAGCCTTCTGGCTAGCAGTCAGATGCCTTAGGCACTAAGCCACCAGAGCTCCCTAGAGCTAGAGTGGGTTCTATTCAACCTGAAACCCTGGGGTGCTACACAGTACAACTGAAGGGTGGGTGTTGGATGGATGTTGAGAGGCAATCATAATGCCCACTATAAGGAGCTCTGGTGGTACAGTGCCTAAGGCATTTGACTAACCAGAAAACTGGCAGTTCAAACCCACCAGCCACTTCTTGGAAGAAAGATTGGGCCATCTACTTTCATACAGATACCGTCTCAGAACGGTGGGGTCACTATGAGTCAGGATTGACTCGACAGCAGTGAGTTTGGTTTTTGGTTTATATTCGGGAAAAAACAAAAACAAAACCCAAACCCATTGTTGTTTACTCCATTCTGACTCATAGTGACCCTATAAGACAGAGTAGAACTGCCCCATTCCAAGGGTGTAATCTTTACGGAAGCAGACTGCTACAACGTTTTCTCATGGAGTGACTGAGTTCAAACTGCTGACCTAATAAGTTAGCTGAGTGCCTAACTGTTGCACCCTGAGTGCTGCTTCTATTAGCAATAATTACCTTCAAAACCAACTTTGCACTCCAACTTGTACATGCTAAGCTGGACACTATACAAAGTCAATGAAATGACAGACATTCCCTGACCCCATCTCTCCCTTCTTCTTCCTTTAGTCTGAAACATACCACTTTTCATTCTGTAAAATATGTAAACAGAATGTCACATGGTTGCTTTGAAATGAATGAAGAAATGAATGAATTAACCTGTGGTTAAAATTCTGTACAAATGAATTATGAACAAAATAGACATGGGAATGGTGCAAGAGCACTATTATATATATATTGAAAGATACCCTTGGGGAGAAAGTAGAGGGGCAGTCAGCAAAATCTAAAGCACTGCTGGCCATTTCTTAGGTTTTAGTTACAGAGAATTCTCCACAGAGGAAGTGTTTTCTATAGCTTATAGGTGTCCTCCAATAGACAAGGACCATTTCCTACTTCCCATACACAAAGAGAAACAACCTCATCCCTCTTCTCAGACCCTGCAGCCCCACTCCTAGAAAGATAGGACTCCTTCAAAGTAGGCAGGCTTTTTCAAAGCTAATAAAAGCACTATCAGTCAGCTGAAGTTTGGGCATCTCCATAGAGGGGAGGTTGGATAATATTAGCACACATTTGGACATAATGATTATAACTCTGCTTTTTGTGTTTCTGTAACTCTTAGCATACCCAGCCAGAGAAAGGCTGATGAAGTAAATGCCACAGGCTTTGAGAAGGCCCAGTCCAGCCTTGCTGCGAGGACTCAGGGATGTGGACATTGACTAGGGGAGTGGCAGGCAGTCCTGTTAGTGGGTGCCACAGATGACTTCAGGTTCCTTCCATTCTGTCCAAATAACTTTGATCAGATGTCTTTCTCACACCAAACCAGACCAAGCCAAACACACTATCATCAAGTCTATTCTAACTCTGACATCAAAAGTCCCCTTTAACAACAACAATAACAAAAAGTCCCCTTTAATCCTTTAACACTGAACCTTCCTTTTGTGTCACTGCCTCTCTCCTCCTTCTCTTCTCCTTTAATGGTCCTTTTAACTTGGATAAAAGTACTATGCAGGATTGAGAGGTGCATAGGATGATGAAAGGTACTGTTCACTAATGGAGTAATTAGAAGGGTATGTTCCCCAAATATCTCCTTCAATCCAAGAGTGCCAAAAATCCAACACTAACTACTCTTTAGAATCCAAGTTCAAAGCCTCTGACATCTGGGAGTATTAATGCTTCATCACATGGTCTGTTATCAGCTGTTGGTCTATTAGCAAATATTTGTTTTCTCAGATGAACAACATAAAGATGTAGACATAGCTTCTCATTTGATTATCAAAATAACCGTATGTGGTAGATCTCATTTTACAGATAAGAAAACTAAGGCCTCAAAAGGATGCCACTTTATTCATTCATCCACCTGCCTTTCCATTCATTCAGTCACCATGTTTATTAAATACCTGTTATTTAACGAATGTAGTCCCTGGGTGGTACAAATGTTTAACACTCTTTCCTGCTAACCAAAAGGTTGGCAGTTCATATCTACCCAAAGATGCCTCAGAAGAAATGCCTGATGATCTACTTCCAAATAAAACAGCCACTGGAAACTCTAAGGACCATACTTCTGCTCTGATGCACATGAGGTTGTCATGAGTCAGGACTGTCTCCATGGAAACTGGTTTCTTTTTGTTGTTACTGTTTATATAACAGATAATGTTCTAGAAACTGGGATACAGAGATAAAATCAGATAAGGCTCCTGACCCCAATTAACTACAAATCAAATAGGACAGAACAATAGTAACTATACACTGATCATCATAATCCAGAACTGTATAGCTAGTAAAATGGATGAACTGTGGTCACAACTCAGGTCTCCTGACTTCCCAGTCTAATATTTTTCATTACATAAAACTCTCTCTTTCATTATAGAAACCAGTTTCCAGATATGTGAAATGTAGCTAATGTATGAGATGTGGCATAGCAAATAAAAATAGTTGCAGCTCACGTCTTGTGGAAGAGTCTTTTAAACAGCCATGATGAATCATACGAGTTAAAAAAGAAGAATCAGGACCACTTTTCAAACAATTCTGTAAAATTGTCACAGGCCTTTCCTACTCATAAGCACTCAGTGGTGCTTCCTTTTATAGGAGTGGGCATCTGTAGTCTAAAGAATCATGAAGTGAGTTCTGTGGTTCATAATTTTGAATTGCTATTAAAATATGTCCTTTTGCAGAGTAGCATTTCTTTTCCAGCCAAGCTAATTTGCTAATCTACATGGTTGTCTAGCTTCATTAGAGGGCCAGGTGGAAGGAAGGCCTAAGGAGATGTCACCTGCCCAGAGCATTGATGGGCAGAGGAAGCAATGCCACCATTGGGCAAATGACAGGAATTTAGAGTCACCAATGACCATGCCATGGGAGTCTGACAGGACCTTAGAAATCATCCCACCCAGACCTTGCAGTGTACAAGGGAAAGGGGGCTCAGGGTAGAGAAGTAGGTTGGACAAGGTCACACAGCAGGTAAGTATCAGAGCCAAGACCAGATTGGATCTAAATCTCCTAATGCCCAGACCTTGACCCTGATGCTGCCTTAGTAGGGAGAAAATAAACTGTGTCCATTTGGCCAACTATTTTGAAGAGGGACACGATCCAGCAATGATGAAATGAAGCTATAGGAATTTTAGGAATCAATTTTTACAGTTTTTATTTCTAGAAAGTCATTGAACCATATATATTAAGCTACCTCGCTACCCTACCTAAATCATCATAGAGTTGTAGCTTTGGTCTGTCCTTTTATATCCAAATAGTCTTTTACCTGTATGTATGTATGTGTGTGTGTGTGTATATATATATATATATATACATACATACATACATACACACACCCCCGTGTGTGTGTGTGTGTGTATTTAAATACAGACATGGCACTTTGGATATTATGTCAGGAAGTTCATGTACTCCAAATATTAATTGTGGGCTCTTGGAAAATCTGATAAAAATGTATAGACTTTTCCCCCAGATAAAGGTACATATGTTCACAATTTTACAATCATTTTCAGGGGTTTTCTGCACTTCTGGCTTCATTCATGGTACACATATACTCTGTGGGTCAGAGAAGTTGACAAAATATGATCATGAGCCACCTTAGTTGCTTCCAGAGGTCTCTTGATGATGGACATTATCCCTCCCTAAGGGTACTGATGCTATAATTGTGGCAGAAAAGGATGTAGTATTAAGAAACATAAGTTGTTTCCTGATAGCAGTAGGTTATGCATACCTCTGCCAAGGTGGCAGAAAAAAGATACAACTTGAACTTGTCCTGGAAATTAATTATTTTGGGCAAAAGCATTGTGATGGTCAAATAGACTAGAAAGATCAGATTCTGTAAAAATGGCATAGTGACAGTGTCCTCTGACCTCCTCATCTAACTTTACAAAGGGGGAGAGAACCATTATCAGCATCAATAGCACAAGGCTGATTGTTATAAGTTGTAGGTCAGACATACCTCCTCTTTACAACCTTTTTACCAAGTCAGACACCAGCCATCCTTCTCACAGGATACAATAATTCTCTGCTGGGTTAGATAACTTGTTGCAATGGCCACATAACTCACAAACAATATCGATGATTATGGAGTTTACTAGGGAAATTACAGGTTACAATTCAGAATTAGCAACAATTCATGATATAATTCTTCAGTTAGGACAATTCCTTGGCTGTGACCACAGGCAAGCCTCTCCTTGGCCCTTGGCCTCTTCATTCTCAGCACCTCAGGCCTCTTGGGCTGGCCCAGCCTCTTCCTGGTCAAGCAAATGTTACACAGCCCTTTAGCACCACCAATAAATGCCCAGAGGCACCCCATGCAGTCAGCAAGCCTCCTTTCTGAAGGTGATTAGTTTTTTAGCTCCATGGACCAGGAAGACCACCACACCATCTCCCATCAGTTTATTGGTTCTGCTGCCTCTGTTTCTATGTTGTTGCTTCTTGTTGTCTCTTGGTATCTCTGGTGTTGTAGCTCTCTCTCTCTGTCTCCTGGGTCTAGGAAGTTCTCAGTGCAGGGATCCTGGGTCCATTCCTAGCTCTTCTTTCTTCGTGGTAGTGAGCCCCCACCTCCACCTTGTCCACTTCTGAGATGGCTCATTTTAAGCCTACAGGGATGGCAAAACTGACCAATCTCCTCGTTAGGGTTCCATATATCTTATTTACATGGTCCCACCCCTACAAGGGCACTATGTACCTTATTTGCATTATTAGCATGGTATTCAATCCCCTTTGTGGCCCACAAAGACCTCGTGTGTACCCCGTCATTTGGTGGAACTTGCAAGACCATGGTGAGAAAGGCCATATAAAAGTGATCCATCATGGGTATCTGTCAAGAGATGGCACTAGAAAGAGCCTGGAAAAGTGGAGGAGGAAAGACAGGTTATTACTGAAATAGA
>NW_006921713.1:8509437-8510526 GCF_000298275.1 Orycteropus afer afer | reverse complement strand
AAAGGGCTGGAGGGAGGCAGCATGTCTGGCCTTGCAGTAATAGGCCTTGGGTTACTGCTGGTAATCCTGTCTTCCTCTTGTGGGATTAGAGGAGGTCAGAACATGTGGCCTCCTTGCCGTTTTTGCAGGTGGGAACTCATGTTGTCCAACCAATTCAGAGTTTTATCAGTGAACAAAGAAAAATGAAATTTACTTCTTTAAAAGGCTATATTTTTCTGCTACAAATTATATTGATAGTGAACTAGACTTTTGGAGCCCTTGGTTGTCTAGGAGGGAATGGAACTGCCTGAAAGGATGTGGAGATTTGGGGAAGTTAATCAGACTTGAGAAATTGTCACCACCTGCCTTCACTCCAGTGTTCTCAGTCAACTACATTTGGCCAAGTTCATTTTGAATGACCTGTAATGAAAGAACACATTCAGAATTCCCACATTTCCATGAGCACAGATTTTCTTTTTTGCTGTAACTTGGAAGGTTCAGCTGCAAACATTATTTTTAGTGCAGTGTTTTTTAAAAGCCAATTCTTTTTTTCTTGTCCATAATATTTTAATACTTTTTCCACATTTAAATACTGGTTTTAATATTGTGATTGCAATGGGTTAAGAAGGGACTAAGGGAACCACAGACAAAATTAAGGAAAACACAAACAAAACTCTAGAAAAATTCAGGAAAACAATACCAGAACAAATTGACAAAATAAATGAAAAATTAGAAACCATACAAAAATAGTAAATAGAAATTCAGGAGATTAATACTAAATTTCAGAAATAGGTAATGCATTGGAAGGGCAAAGGAGTCGAATTGAATCCATAGAAGACAGAATTAGTGAAATTGAAGAAAAACCTCTTACTACTAATCTGTTAGTGGAACAATCAGAAAAAAGAATGGAAAAAGAAGAAGATGAAGAAAGCTTAAGAATAATGTGAGACACCATCAAGAAGAACAACATACATGTGATTGGAATTCCAGAACAGAAAGAGACCAAAAAAAAAAATCATGAAGAAAATTGTTGAAGATTTGTTGGATGAAAACTTCCCTAGTATCATGAAAGATGAGAAGACACACATTCAAGAATCCCAATGATCCCCA
>NW_006921713.1:8501858-8502477 GCF_000298275.1 Orycteropus afer afer | reverse complement strand
GCATTGACCCACGTCACTTAATTTTGTGTTTTTCACTGTACATAAATTATATTTCAATAAAATATATTTTAAAAAAGAATTATATATTCAGCAAAATTGTCCCTCAAATGTGATAGCAAAATTAGGACATTTCTAGATAAACAGAAATTAATGGAATTTATAAAAACCAGACAAACCTTACAAGAAATGCTAAGAGGAGTTTGGATAGAGAACCAACAATGGCAGATAATGACCTGAGATTAAGACACATGGCAATGTCACCCAGAAATCAACTCAGATATGTTGTTGTTGTTATGTACCGTGAGTTGGAACTGACTCATAGTGACCCCTCCTTGGGTTTCCGAGGCAGTAACACAAGGGAAGTAGATTGCTCCATCTTCATTCCGAGAAGTGGCTAGTGGGTTTGAACCGCCAGCCTTCTGGTTAGCAGTTAAGTGCCTCAGGCACTATGCTACCAGAGCTCCCCAATTCAGATATAGAAGTATACAAAATAAAATGAATCTACAAGACTGAAAATAGGGGAAAAGAGCCATCGATTTGTAAATGAGAATAACTACAAAGCAAAAAGAGGGAATGAATGGTATAGTTACAGAACTTCCAAATGCAAAGGAGGCAAGAT
>NW_006921713.1:8497582-8500458 GCF_000298275.1 Orycteropus afer afer | reverse complement strand
GACTTCCAATGAATTAATGGCCTGCCATGTGGTTTGGTAACATTGAGATTGTGCCATTTTATTTGTCGACCTTGGGCTTGTTAGCCTCAGCAGCCAGTAGCTGCCTGAGTGAAGAGATGCCTCTAGTTTCAGTGGTCTGGGAGCAAGAGGCAGAGCTGAAGCCCAAGGCTGAGGGGCTTCCATACGGCCCCTAGAGCCTGGCACTTTGAGCTTGGACTTAAAGCCTCCAAAGTTGTAAGAGAATAAACTCCTGTTTGTTCAAGCCATTGCATTTGTGGTATATTCCTGTCAGAGTGCCACTAGGTAACCAGAACAGATGTATAAAGAACACTCCACCCAACAACAGCACAATATACATTCTTTTCCAGTGCACATGCAACATTTTCCAGAATAGACTATATGTTACACCACAAAGCAAATAACAGTAATAATAATAATCTACTAGTGGATACGTAGACACACATGCTGAACAGATGTGGGAAGACAAATGGGAAAATACCCATGAATATAAAGAGATTTGACAGAGGATATGTGTACATATATATTTATGTGTGCTGCAAATATATCCATGAATGTAGTAGAGCACACACAGGCAAAGTTATAAAAACTTCTTAGCCATAACCAAACATCTTGAGGGAATGAATCTTTGGGCTGGGAGCTCAGGACCATAATCTTGGAAGACATCAAGGTCAATTGGCATAACATCGTTCACAAAGACAATGTTCTATATCCTCCTTTGGTGGGTAGTGACAAGGGTCTTAAAAGCTTGTGAGCGGCCATCTAAGGTGCAACTATTGATTTCTCCCCATCCAGAGCAAAAAAGAGTAAAGAAAATCAAAGATGCAAGGAAAAAATTAGTCCAAAGGAACCCCACATTAACCCGAGCCTCCACAACCCAGAAACCCAAAGATCTAGATGGTGGCTGGCTACCACTGCTAATTACTCAGAAAGGGATCACAATAGTAAGTCCTATATAGAGTGGGAGAAAAATGTGGAACAAAATTCAAAATCATTGTTAAAAAATTTCATATTTACTGGTCTGATAAAGACTGATGGAACCTCTGAGGCTATGTCCTTAGACAGGCTTCAGGCATGCAAATGAACTCACCCCTGCAGCTCAACTTTTAGCCGAATGATGGACAGGACTATAAGGTGAATGGTAATACCAGGGAGGTACACCATCTTAGAACAATGAACCACACAAGATGAAAAGGGCAGCATTTGCCCAGGACTAAAGCTTGGAAGGCAGGAAGGGATAGGAAAGACTAATGGAAATGGTAAACACAGGGAGAAGTGGGAAGAAGGGGAAGAGTGACATTGTGAGGACAGAAATCAATATCACAAAACGTGTACGAATTGCTGAATGGAAAACAGATTTGCTCTGTAAACTTTTACCCAAATCACAGTAAAACTTAAAAAAAAAAAAAAAAAAAAGGGTGATCCATTGCACCACAGGCCAACTTCTGACTTTTCTAGCCATATTATTCTTTCATACTTGGAGGCTAACTTCCTCCCTCAATCATTTTACCAGTCCAAAACAGTACTAACAATGAGTCTTTCACTAAGGCAAAGAGTGCTTAGAGTGAAGTTACTCAGGTATCAGCCATTCAGGGGTGCTGCAGCTATCGATCTGATCTGGCCAAGTTCTCCAAAAGTTGTCTCATCTTCCGGCCTTTGATAAAATTGAACTGAGAGATTTCCCTTGCTCTGAGCCTCTCTTGAGTTACCAGCATAGCAAAACCTTTAAGGGACTTTAGGTTTAGTCACTGTATTTAAGTCCAACAGTGCCTCCCCCTTATTCCACTCTTTCATAGTTACTTCTACAATTACAGTTTTCACAATCACAATTAATCCTGTTAACAATTGTTCTGGTTACCTAGTGCTGCTCTAACAGGAAATATACCACAAATGGGATGGCCTTAACAAATAGGAGTTTATTCTTACAATTTGGAGGCTTTAATAAGTACAACTTCACAGTACCAGGATCTAGGTAAAAGCCCCTCAATCTTGGGGTCCAGCTCTGCCTCCTGTTCCCGGCCCACTGGAGCTAAAGGCATTTCTTCACTCAAACAGCTGCTGGCTGCTGAGGCTGAGAAGCCCCAAGGTTAACAAGTAAAAAGGCACAGTCCCGATGTTACCAATCGACATGGCAGGCCATTAAATTAAGTCCACTGTAAGTCCCAAGGTCGGCAGAGCATAGCAGGCTGCTGAGCAATGACACGGCTACATGCAGGGTCCAAGCTTGTCATAGGCTAGAGACCATTCTCAAAACTTCTCCTTATATACGGGAAGCGGACCACATACCCAAAGGCAGCTACTCAGCTGCTGCCAGTAGATTCCACCATGGAGTTGATTACCAGTCTCATCATGGGGAATACTGCATCCAGCTGCCTAGACACTCAACCAGGCCCAGCCAAATTAACATAAAAACATAATCACCACAACAATCAATACTCACAACTGAATCATATAATCCTATCATGTTCTTCCTCCCTGTCTTCTCCTGACCTATCAGCAAAAGAGGAATCTATTCAGTGAGAATCTTTCCTTGTCTCCCTTATTTTAAGTGTAAGCTCATTCACTAAAGTGTGTAAGTCAGCCACTTCATGCCTTTTTGTTCCCTCATTTTACATAACCAATTTCTAAATTGCCCATTCCTATCAAATCAGTACTCTGAGAAGACAAACATATTCCTTGATCTGAAGAATCTTCTGTTCTAGTTGCAATTTTGAGTATCTGCCTCCATAATCAAAGTCCAGTCCAGACTACCAACTCACAGTGTCAAACAGCTCTCTTTCTCTTCATTTCATTGGGTTGTGGTTACTTCACCCTAGACACTTGGGCTGTGTCAATGAGTACCAGCTGTAGGCTTGGAA
>NW_006921713.1:8495048-8496507 GCF_000298275.1 Orycteropus afer afer | reverse complement strand
TTGGTTGACATTTTTCAAGTTGCTAGTTGTTCCTACTTGATTGGCTCTGTCTTGGGGCCGAAGCCGCAGACTGCCATTTCTAACTATTTTAGGTAAGGTATTTTCTTGCTATTTACTGATTGGTTGTTGCTAGGGAGTATGCTAGGGAGTATCGATGAGGTGGGGGTAGTCAGGAGTCCTAGTGGTTTTTCCAGTAACTAAAGCACTAAAGCATGAGGTAAATGCTAAGGCATATTGCAAAATGGCTACATACTTAAAAATGGTTACATACAGTGTGGTTATATAGAAACATGGTCTCACAGAGTTATGCACACTTTGTTATCTATAATACCCAATATTTATTTCCATCATATATTTAGGTCTGTTTTACAATGCCAGGTAGGAGAAACATTCAATATCCATCCCCCTCACCTCACTGCTGTCGAGGCGGATCTGACTCATAGC
The DNA here is from genome assembly GCF_000298275.1 of Orycteropus afer afer. Taxonomy (NCBI): domain Eukaryota; kingdom Metazoa; phylum Chordata; class Mammalia; order Tubulidentata; family Orycteropodidae; genus Orycteropus; species Orycteropus afer. Next base: position 8,496,063 of record NW_006921713.1, on the reverse strand, counting down.
AACCCCTCCTTGGGTTTCCGAGAAGGTGTCACTGTGGAAGTAGATTGCCCAACCGTCCTTCCGAGGAGTTGGTGGTGGATTTGAACCGCCAGCCTTCTGGTTAGCCATCAAATGTCTTAGGTACTATGCCACCAGAGCTCCCTCAGTATCCATGTTGTTGTTGTTATGTGCCTGGAAGGGGTTCTTCTGATAAGCACTAACTTTTCCTGACTTGATATACCAAAAGGCAAATGGCTTGCTCAAAATTCAAAAAGCAAAGGAGTCTTTTTTTTTAAATTTTTTTCTGCAAGCACTTTCTTCAAATGCAAGTCTCCTGCTCTCTCAGTAGTTCAGATTAGGTCTGCATCTATTTTCAAATGCAAATTTGTCAACCTGGGCTTGGCAGCCTCAGCACTCAGCAGCTGTCTGAGTTGGACCCAACTCATAGCAACCCATCCCTGGGTTTCTGAGACAGTATCATTGTGGAAGTAAATTGCCCAACCTTCCTTCAGAGGAGTTGGTGGTGAGTTTGAACCACCAGCCTTCTGGTTAGCAGTCAAGTGCCTTAGGCACTATGCTACCGGAGCTCCTTCAGTATGCATAGTACAGTCAAATAAACACATAACCCTTTTTAAAATATTCATTTCATCTTTTCCTCTCCATACCTTGACTATCTTCCCATTCATATGCATATGGCCTTGGGCCTCTGGCTGGGTGGAAGCAGGAGACCCTAACCCTTTTCAGTTATCTTGTTTAACAGGCCTGGCTTTTGCTCCAAGCCATTGTGAACGCAGCTTTTCTCCCCTTAGCTGTGGCATAACATCTCTTACTTTCCTTTCAGCTGTTGCAGGTAACAACAACTGTGGTAGTTATGTGTTTGTGCCAACTTGGCTAGGCCTGGTTGAGTGACTGGGCAGCTGGATGTAGTATTCCCTATGATGAGCCTGGTAATCAACTGTATGGTGGAATCTACTGTGAGCAGCTGAGTAGCTGCCTTAGGGAATGTGGTCCGCTTCCTGTATATAAGGAGAAACCT
>NW_006921713.1:8475015-8494508 GCF_000298275.1 Orycteropus afer afer | reverse complement strand
ACACCCCTTCATTCTTTCTTTTACAAAAGCTCATGCATCCATGAGTCTGGAGCCATTGTCATGAATCCTGCTCCTGACATCAACTATAAAAATGGCTGGTGGAACCATCATCCAATTGCCTCATCTAACTTCACAAGGAGGAAGAAGAATCCTTATCAGCATCAACAGCCCAAGGCTGACTGCTATGCGGTGGAGATTAGGCATATCTTTCTCCAAACTTTTTGCCAATTCTGATCGATGTCAGCCATCCCTCCCATGACACTCTCTACCTCTCTTCTGTGTTCAATAACTCATTGCAATGGTCACACAGAACTCACAAGACAATACTTACAATTATGAGGTTCATTAGGGAAGTAACAGAATACAATTCAGAATCAGGAACAACTCAGGATGCAGCTTCTTGGCTGTGCCCACGGGCCTGTCTCTGGACCCTCAGCCTCTTAAGCCTCTTGGGCTGGCCTGGCCTCTGTGCTGCTTGAGCAAGTGTTACATAGCTCTTTAGCTCCACCAATAACTAACTGCCCAGAGGCACCCTACTCCATCAGCAAACCTCCTGCCCAGAAGTGCTCAGCTTTCTTACTCCATGGGCTGAAAAGTCCCCTGCACTGTCTCCTGCTGGTCTCTTGGTTCTGCTGCCTCTGTTTCTTTGTGGCTGCTTCTCACCATCTCTTTCTGTCTCTGGTGTTATAGATCTCTCACTGTCTCCTGGGTCTAGGGAGTTCCCAGTGCAGGGATCTTTGGTCTAAAGGCTGTGTTCCACTGCTAGCTCTTCTTTCTTGGTGATTCCCATGTCTACCTCTGGGATCACTCATTTTAAGTCACAGTGGGATAGCAAAACTATCCCACCCCCACAAGGGTTCCACATGGAAACTTTATCTTAGTTGGAATATTAGAAGCTATCCAGTACCCTTACTGGGCTTAAAGCACTTCATTTACATAATCTTATCCAGTCGTTTTTTGGGAGTTACAAGACCTTGGAGAGAAAGGTCATATAAAAGGAATCCATCACACCACAGATTACTAGAATCTAGTTTATGAAAACAAACCAAACTCACTGCCATTGAGTCGATTCTGATTCATTGTGAACCCCTCTGAGTTTCCAAGGCAGTAAATCTTTATGGAAGTAGATTGCCCAGTCTTCCTTCCATGGCATGGCTGATGGGTTTGAACTGGCAACCCTCTGGTTAGCAGTCAAATGCCTTAGGCACTACACCACCAGAAGAAAATATAAAGTGATCAGACCATCCAATAAGACTGTGTTCCAGAACCAGAATTAATAAATGAGTTGAACTCTTTACTCTTCTCCAGAGATGCTATACTGCTTCATGCCTCAGTGCCTTTGCACATGCTGTTTCTTCTGCCAGGAATGTTCCTACTCACATTTTTGCCTAGGAACTTCTCATTCTTTAAGGCCCAGCTTAAACATCTGGCCCCAACAAGCTCTTCTTCTATTCCACCATTTGACTGAGTACATTCTGATAGTCTAATCCTCATTCCACAACACTATACTGATTTAATCACATGCCCATGGTTTCAGCTAGACAGTGAGCCTTCTGAGGGCAAGGACATTGGGGTCTATTGGAGAAGCTATTACAAGCCAATGCCATGTTACTCAGTGTAATTCATGGAATGTTGTTGTTGTTTGCCATTCAGTCAATTTTCAGCTCATATACTCAGGATAGATTTGGCCCGTTGAGTTTCCTAGACTGTAATATTTACGCAAGCAGACTAAAGGTCTTTCCCCACACAGAGCTGCTTGGGTGAGTTTGAACTGACAGTCCTTCAGTTAGTAGCCAAGTGCTTAACTATTGCACCACCAGGGCTCCTTATTAATAAAATAAGATGAGGAAATAATGAAAGTCTTTAGAAGTTAGAAATAATGGTAACATTAAGATATTTAATTGCTAAATAATGAAGTAAAAAAAATCATATTCATTGTACAAACCATATATCACAGCTAATGGATTTACCTGGCCACTTTGTCCCAAGCACATACCTACACACACGCCCATATTCACTAGGACACACCCTGGGAAGGTTTGTCAGAGTTGTTAGAGCTGTGGATATGATTAACCCTTGTCTGCCTTTCTCAATGTACAAAGAAGCAAAGGAAAGAGCCAAGGTTTCTAGCTTCAGATAGATGTACCTTTGATACATGTAGCCCCTTGCTAGTTACCTGAACTTGGATATAATTCTTACATTCTCAAAGCTTCTTTTGTTGTTTGTTTGCTTTTAAAATCTATCATATGAGAATAATAATAATAATAATACCTACAAAACAGGGTTGTTAAAAAATTAAGTGCCTAGCATATAGTAGGGCCTCAGTAAAAGTTGATTCCCTTCTCCTCTTCCCCTATCTATGTTTGAATTCATATCTAATACATAGTGTATTAATTACAGGCATACCTTGGAGACATTGTAGGTTTGGTTCCAGATCACCACAACAAAGCAAATATCACAATAAAGCAAGTCACATGAAATTTTTGGTTTCCCAGTGCATATAAAAGTTATGTTTATACTATATTGTGGTCTAACATATGCAGGAGCATTATGAAAACGTTTGAAAGTTTGAAATATGACACAGAGACACAAAGTGAGCATATGCTGTTGGAAAAATGGCACTGATAGACTTGTTTGACACAAGATTGCAACAATCCTCCAATTTGTAAAAAACACAATATCTGTGAAGCTCAATAAAGCAAAGAGCAATGAAACGAGGTATGCCTGTATTGAAGCAAATAAGATGTCAGTGGATTCCAAAGATACTCTTAGTTGTTCTTAACATTCTGGGCTTCCTTTTTGTCTTCTCTCAAATTTTGACCAAAAGGAAGAATGTAAACTGTGTAGAAGATGGTCTCATAAGAAAGATCAGAGAGGATGGCTGGTGTGTGCATCATTCTATTCTCTATTGATATGGGTGACTCAGTCTTTTTTGGGACATGACATTTTTGAGAATCTGAAGAAAGCTAAGGACTCTTTCCCCAGAAAAATGAACAGACATGATACTTTGTATTTAATCAGGTAGTTCATGGACCCCATAGATTCCAGGTTAAGAACCCTGAGTCAAAATCTCATCTAATCTACTGTTTTTCTCACCTCCCCGCTCCTTCACTCCCTTTCCTTCCTTTCTCTCCCCTCCCTTCTGTCTTCTTTCCCTCTATCCCCTCTGCTTAACGAATGTTTTAGGCTAAGGATTACAGGAGCAAGAAAGGTAAGGACACAAAAGAGCTATGGAGTTCTAATAGTTCCTTCACGTATTTTGGAATTTTCAGTGTTGTGTCACCTTAGAGGTGTTGGTCTATTATAAGTTGGACTATTACAGAGGTTTGAACATCATGGGCTCTGGAGCCAGACTGCTGGATTCAAATCCTGGTTCTGTGTGGCCTTGGGCAATTAACTGTCCATATCTGTTTCCCTATCTGTAAAATGGGGATAACAATAGTACCACTACATTGAATTGTTGTAAGATAAGACATGTAAGGATTTTAGAATAGTGTATTTTAGTAAGTGCTAAATAACAACAACAACAACAAGTAAATGTTGACTACTACTATAATTAATTTTGGTATTTTGATATCACCAGTAAAATAATAGATTCAGCACCATTAAAGGGAAAACTGTAACTGGAAAGCGTCCTCTGAGAAAAAAAGAACCTCTGTTAGGTGGTTTATTCTTAAATAGAAACTGTAGGTTGACAGACTGGCTAGAACACTGTCCTGGGTTTTTTTTTTTTTTTTTTTTCCTGAGACCCTGTGAGAACAGCCTAGTAGAATCCATTGGCTGTGAGGTTTGTTTTTTGCTTTTTTAATATAATAATAACAAGACTTTTCAATTGGGAAAAGAATCCAAGTTGTTTTCATTACTTTGCTCTGCTCTAACAGAAAAATACCACAAATGGGATGGCTTTAACAAACAGGAGTTTATTCTCTTACAGTTTTGGAGACTAGAAGTCCGAGTTCCAAGTGCCAGGCTCTAAGCGCTGTGTGAAATCCCCTTGACCTTGGGCTTCAGCTCTGCCTCTTGCTCCCAGCCCACTGAAGCTGGAGGCTTTCTTCACTTAGGCAGCTGCTGGTTGCTGAGGCTGAAAAACCCAAGGTTGACAAGTAAAAAGGCACAGTTCCAATATTATCACAACACATGGCAGGCCATTGATTCAAGTCCATTAAGAGTCCCAAGATCAGCAGATAACATGGCAGGCTGCTGAACAACGACTCAGCTACATGCAGGATTCAAGCCTGCCAAAAGCTGGAGACCTTCCTCAAAGTTGCTTCTTATATACTGGAAGCAGCCCACATCCCTAAAGCAGCTACTCAGCTGATCCAGTAGATTCCACCATAGAGTTAATTACCAATATCACCATGGGGAATAACTACATCCAGCTTCCCAGCCACTCAAAACCAGGCCCAGCCAAGTTGACACACAACCTTAACTACCACACAAGTCTACTTCTAGACATTGCTAGGAGGGTTTATGTCTGTTTGTTTCTTTTACTTAGGAAGGGTCTCTAGACTGGTAATTATTTTTATACCAATGCAGAAAGGTATACCATTGCATCAAATGATAAAGTGCTGACATGTTCCCATGACAGGCTGCTTAAAAGGAAAAAAGAAAAGTATATTAAAAGGGCATGCAAATGTGCAGTCATCACTGTTAACATTTCACATTTTTAAGTAAAATACTGTCTAAAATCAAATTATTTTTTCCTAATGTATAAGTTTTGTTTACGTTCGGCCCTTCATTCTTCTTTTAAAGGCTTGTCTCCTTGTGCTTTTTAAGGAACATATTAACTGTTGCAGAATGGCAGCAAACTTTTCCAGTCAATGCAGAATTCTAGGAGGGGATGAATTATCTGTCGTAGGCACCTCACCACTCTGCTACTTTAAGGGGACGGTGCATCTGAATCTGCGACCAGAAGATGGTGCTGTCTGAAGAACATGGAAGGGACAGGGCAGTCAGGGCATAGAGGCCAGGAACAGGGTCTGAAGGAGAAAAGAGGAGGAGGAGGTAAAGAGGACAGGGAGATGGAGGACTGAGCAATGACAGTGGAGGTCCTAATGGTTCTAGAACATGAATTGTCAGTTTTGAAGGGAGCGTACTTTAATCATAATTGTAATTAAAGTGGGGAAGGTGATACTCTCCTTAGGTCTAAGTACATTCAGACACATCTGGAAATGTCAGGAAACCTGAGGAGCTGTGTCTCCTAGGGGCCTATTTGCATGAGAATTGAATTCATCTTAAGGGAATAAGGAGCTGGCACTGAACTTGACCCAGTAACAGCTGGTCTTGGATCAGCAAGTGCTAATTGTGTGAATGGCATGAGATTGGCTCCTGAGTCTGGTGGATTCAGGTCTGTATTTTGCAGTTAGAGAGTTATGAAGCACTCAGGCACAAGTTGTACAGCCTTAGGATTCTTGTAACAGAGTGTACCACCAAGGGCCCTCCAGGAGTAGGTACCAGATAGCTGATGGGGTATCCAGTGCTATGATTAGAGCTATGGAGACACTGCTAACAACAGCAATAATCCTTGTGCACCCTGAACTTGTCTGCCTGGCCCTGTGCCAAGTGCTTTACACTTATTTCTCATGTAGCTTCCAAAACAAATCTGGGAAGTAGCTTCTACTTTCAGTCCCACTTTACAGAAGAGGAAACTGAGGCTATTTGTAGACAGAGCCAAGAAGTTGCAGGGCTTGGGCTTGAAGCCAGGTGATGCTTACTGGTGCTTACTTAACAATTTGGGAGAGATAAGACTTGCCCACCTCAGATGGCCAGAAAACAAGAAGAGGTTGTGGTGGAGGGTACAAAACAGTGCTAACTGGTGTTAACAATGAGGTGCTCCTGGAATTGAGTTAGGTTTTGAAGAATTGGTTTTGAGAAAGGAGTTGGGCACTATAGGCAGGGGCCTGTAAGGAAGGAAGAAGTGAAGGCAGGAGAGGCGAGGTATGCTTAGGGGCCATAAGCAGTTGGCCTGACAGGGTGGATGGGCCAGTGGCATGTAGTCTGTATAGGAAGGGAGGTGCCAAGCTGACAGGCTGCACAATGTAGCATTGATGCTGCCACTTGTAGGCTCTGTGTGCACAGGCAGGGAGGCTTCATTTCCCTATGGCCCTGGCGATCTTTGGGTTATCTTCTGTCTGCGGGCTCACCTGCCAAGATTTGAGTTGCCGGTGCTGGTGCTGACCGGAGGGTGCAGATTATTTATGAGCCTCAATGAACTTAGCGTGAAGATGGCATAAGAAATGATTTTTTTTTTTTTTGGTAGAAAGTTGTAAAGAAAATAATTTTATTGTCGATTCTCAATTATCTGTAAGGAATAAGGTTAATTGAAATCTAGATTTCAATAGCTAAGAGCTTTGCCTTCTTTGCCACCCATCCTTTACCACTGCTTCCAGAAAATAGCAAAATTGACTAATCAGGTTTTCACATTGACTCCTTCATGTCCTCCATCTGAAGTGTTAATGAGCAGTGAAAAGGCCCAAACGTGGACAGCAGGAGGGAGAAAGGAAAGCAGAGGCAGGGTAACTCTCAACCTAGATGCTAAGTTTCCAAGAAATGCAGTATAACTGAGTATTGTCATTCAATGGGGCCAACACCACTGTGGCTGGTCATTGCCTGGGAACCAAGAAGCAGGGATGGGGGAAATCTGGAACAATGATAGCTGCAGATGTCATGGAAGTTCAGACATTCAAGAGTATCCCCTGACTCTATGTCCTAAGAAATTTGATAAACTATCCTGCTGAAAAAAAAAAAAAAAAAAAAAATGGAGAACGTATCTACAAAAGTGGGGTGAGCCAAGCTCAGCACCAGCTAAAGGGGAAAATGAATTCAGTGAACAACTCAATGCCCTTTATCATTTCTTCCACTTTTAGTTCCTTTCAATAGAGGCTTTTGCATGGTAAATGTTTATCTAATATCTGAACTATTGGTGATGTCATGCATGTCCTTGTATCTTAGAGCATATTGTGATCACATAAAGTTAGAAGTGAAATTCTGTATCATCTCCATTTTTGCTAGTAGGATTTATCCTTAATGTAAGGACGCTGGATCTTGGGAAGGACATTTATATCTGGGAGAAAACTGTTAAGCTCTTGACTGCTAAGTTTGGCAATTCAAACCCATCCATTTGCTCTGTGGGAGAAGGACCTGGCTATCTGCTTCCATAAAGATGAAAGCCTAGAAAACTCTGTCTGGTGCAGTTCTAGTCTGTTACACGGGGGTCGACTCATTGACCCAACAATAACAACAACAACATGTAATCTCAAGGGCACCTCTCCTCTTACAAGTTGGGGAAATGGGTTTTGGATAAATAAGGAGGTTTGTAAGTGGGAGTGACCAGGCAGGGGGTGGAGAGATGGAAGACAATGTTTCCCACCATTTTTTGATAGTAGGAACTTACCAAAGACTGGAGGCAAATGTGAAGAATCAATGGGCAACTAGGAGAGATCCAAAAAGCTGGGGAAGACAGGAGGAAGAGGCAGGGGAAGGATGGACTCTGTGAGATTACAGCCTCTGCTCAAACTCTTGTCTACTGTTTTGACAGCAACTGAACAAGGGAAGGAGGTGCTGTGGCAGCTCCTTTTTCTTGTAACTATTGCTCATTCTTCCTGGCCTGAACACCTCACTTTAGACAGCTGCTCTGGCTTCTTGCAGTTCAGAAGCCCAGGAACCCAGGAACCCAGGAACCGAGGAGCAATGCATCCACCATTTAGGTGAGTGCCACACGAGACAGACCCATGGAGCCTAGCCATCAGGGAGTGTGTCAAGGGCTATTGCCTGGGGCTACATGCACTGCATGTCAAAGCCCAGCAAGCGGTTCACATCCTTAGAGGAGAAAATCCCTGGGGACAAACAGTCAAGAACACTCTTCCCACATGCTTGGTAGTATCCCTTCTGACTATTATGGGATGACGGTAACTATGACAATGGTGGAGCTGTGGAATAGAACAAGGTGTTTTGTGCTGTTATCATGTGGAGAGGGATTTCTCTATATGCATTTTGGGAAACTTCTCCTGTGGATGCTCTTGAATTATCGTGTTGCCTACTCTCATTTTGAAGTCAATGGAATCCCTTGTATTTCTCTAAGTCCACCTCATCTCTGGGAGCTCTGGTGATGTTGTGCCTAAGGCATTTGACTGCTAATCAGAAGGCTGGTGGTTCAAACCCACCAGCCACTCTTTGGAAGGAAGACTGAGCAATTTACTTCCATAGAGATACTACCTCTGAAATCCAAGGAGGGGTCTCTATGAGTTGGATATGACTTGATGGCAGTGAGTTTAGTTCTTTGTTTTTGGTTTACCTCATCTCTAACCACGGCCCTTGGGAGACATGACTCTTGAGTTACTGGCTAGGAAGTTCATTGGTGCTACTTTGCTGGCAAAGCAGGACTTGAAGAGGGGAACCACCTATTTACTGGGTTGTCAGGAGCCTTTAAGAACCTGGATGATAGAAGCTGTTTGCAATTGGCTGCTAACCCAAAGATTGGTGGTTCAAACCTACCCAGTGGCTCCACAAAAGAAGGGCCTGATAAACTGCTTCCGTAAATATTATTAGAGCCAAGTAAACCTATGGAGCAGTCACACATGAGGTCGCCCTGAGCTGGGGACTGAATGGATGGCAGCTAACAACAGGAGCCTTGAGTTTTGTTTCCTGATCCATGAAGGACTAGATGTGTTAGTTTGCCAGTAACGAATGAAACAGCTTTGGAAATGTCATGTCACCATCTTGATTTCAGTTTCTTCATCTGAGAAATGAGGGGTGGTGGTGGAGAGATAATGCCAAAGGTATCTTTCACCTATCATAGGCTCTTATTCTAAGTCTCTGGACAAACAACTCACGTCTCTATTTCCTTATCTATAAATGGGAATAATAATACCCATGCTTACCTTCTAATCTATGTGAAAGCACTTTGAGTTCTGGAGAGGAAAAGCATTATTTAAATCCAGGGCAGAATTATTATTATATTTTATTTGTTCTCTCCTAGTCATTCATCATTGCTCTGCTCTACATTTATGGCCTGGGGTGAGTTATGCGAACAGTCACACCAGGCAAGTTTCTTAGGTGATTGAGCGTTCTGATTGTGCTGGTGGAAAAGACACTCAAAGTCTTTTATTTGGCTGCTTTGTGTAGTGGTGTGGAATTGCTATCTATTTAGCATACAAGTCAAAATTAGAATACATTACTACCTCCAGGATGAGATCTGTGGTGATTTGGCCTTTGCTGTGGTTTCTTGCCCTTGGATGTCTGTGGGCGTTGTTTCGACCAGTTTCCATCCTGCGAAAGCACGTATGAGGCCTCTTTGGCTCCCAGCAAGACCCTGATATGGCCTGAGACTCTGAAGATACCTGGGGTTCAGAGCATAACCAGGGTCCCTTTGCCTAGAAAATCTGCAGAGCCAAACGTGTATACACAAAAGCACACCTCACCTAGCTAAACAAATACACACAGGCTTATAATTACTTTTGTATTTTCCCATTCTAGCCACCAGAGGCCTCCCAAATTGTGGTTGATTTTAACATCAGTGGAAATACACTGGGAATTAACACAAGATCTTTTAAAAATTGAATAAAATGCCTACAAAAGTTCAAAATCTGTTACCTTGTTCATTCACACTGCTATTCATGCAAAATGTCATGCAAATCAGCCCTTATTTACTGAGTACTTTGCTTCAGTAACCAAAAAAAAAAAAAAAAACTTAAGAAAAAATTGCTTCTGTTTAGCCATCTATTTTTCCCAAAATAGGACAGCAATTAAAGTAGTGCCACATGATGTGACTGATGATACAGTGCAGAGAAAGAATGCCATCTTCGTGCTTGGTGCTCAGGGCTGAGCATGTGTCTCTCATCAGGGACTCGACAGTGTGTGCAGAAAAGAAGTCCTGTAACACCAGAAGCCATGGGTAGTGTAGAGTTTAGGAAAGTATGGTTTGTGGAAAATGATCATAGAAAAGGCCTTCCCACCAGGACCCCAGAGACCCTTTGGGAACCTGCTTTCACCTCTCTGGCTTCCTTTTCTTCTATAAAATGAGAGGTTTGGGCTGTGCAATAGAATTCTAAGTCCTTAAGACCCTACAATTGTTTTCTGAAACATTTAGGACCATTTATTATGAACTTGCTGTATGCAACTGTAATGGAAGGCGCTTTGCAAAAGTGTTCTTAAACCTCATCGTAGCCCTTCGAGAAAGGAACAATAAAATTAATAAAACAGTTGCTATCAAGTCATTTCCAACTCACGATGATCCCGTGTGCCAGAGTAGAGCTGTGCGCTACAGGGCTCTCAGTGGCTGCTCTTCCAGATGTAGATTGCCAGGCCTTTTTTTCTGGAGCACTGTTATGTGGACTTAAACTTCGAACTTTTTGGTTGGCAGCCAGGTGTGTTAATCATTTGCAACACCCAGGGACTCCTGAGGTAGGAATACCCAGTCCTGTTTTACAGATGCTGAAACTCAGTTAGAAGAAGTTAAGTCACATGCCAAAGGTCACAGAGTTTGTAACTGACAGAGCCAGAAGTTGCACCCAGATCCCAAACTCTGACTCTCTTATCTTGTCTATGATACAATCCAAAATGAAGTGAATAAACTCAACTAAGCTAAGCAGTTTAGTTCCTGGGGTGAAGAATTCATTGTCGGTTGATGTATCAGTTTAGAATTGCACTGGCTATATCAGTTAGGAATTGTAATAGCATAAACACACATGCTTATTCTCTCACATAAGTACAGAGAGAAGAAGTCTGGGAAAGTATGATGGTTCCAGAGTCACCAGAGACCAGAGGTCCTTTTGTCTTTCTGCTTCACCATCCTAGTACATGGTTTCCATCCTCAAGGTCGATTCATGGTCCAAGATGGCTGATGAAGATGCAGCCATCACACTTGAACTGTAGGCTAGAAGAAGGAGAAAAGCAGAATATAGTTGAGAGGTCTCCCAGTTGATTAGATCCCTTTAAGCAACATTTCGGAAATTCCACACAGCCCTTCCGCTTACATCTCATTGACCACCGCTTAGTCACATGATCATGCATAACTGTGAAAATATAAGTTGAGAAATTGAACGTTTCTTTTGGGTGGCAAACTACCTGCCTAAATACTAGGGTTTCTATTACTAAGGAAGAAAGGGAAAATGGGTACGGAGAAGCAAATAGCTGTCTTTGTCACAGTTACTGTGATAGTTGGAGCTGTGTGTCAACTTGGCTGGACCACAGTTCTGTGTGGTTTAAGCAGTTATGATGTGGTTATTTCCATGATAGGATCAGAAGAATATGTTTTGAGCAGCCAATCCATTGACAGGGAATTTCCCTAGGGGTGTGGCCTGCTTCCAGTATATTTATGGATATCCTGGGAAAAGAGACACTCTTCTGTGGATCGGTATTCTGTTGTGCTACCTACAACTGTCTGTGAGCATACAATCCACCATTTGGCCTGGAGATCTTGGATTTGTCATTCGTTTGAGTCAACAGCCAGTATACTGCCTGCCAACCTTGAGCTCCTCAGCCCCTGCAGCTGCAAGAGTTGGGAAAAGCCTTCAGCTTGACGTTTGATTCAAGAACTTTGGACTTGCCAGCTTCTATAAGTGTGTGAGCCATTTTCCTAAGATAAATTTCTCTTTCTCTCTATATATAAGCTTTACTGATTTTGTTTCTCTAGAGAACCCACTTTAACACAGTTACCAACCCCACAACTGCCCCAGCTCTTTTCTGATGGAGCCCTGATTTTATTCATGGTTCTACCTCTCCTCAGTCTTTCAAGTAATCCTGAATATTCAGAGTAAGTCGTGGTAGTACCACACCCCTAGCCCATCATTGTGTTGCAGCTAGACATATGAACCAGTTCTGAATAATGAGATACAAGCGGGGTTTCTGGAGATCTTCTGGAAAAGGTTTCCTTGTTCTTTAAAAAGAGATGCTTGGGAAGAAACAGACTTTCTTCTTCTACTAGACATTGTAGTGCCTGGCAATGAGACCTAGAAATATAGCAACCATCTTTGTAACTATGTAGGGAGCCTACTTCTAAGAACAACAACAACAAAAAAAAGTCTGGAAGATGGCAAAGTAGAAGATGGAAAGGACCTGCATTCTTGAGGATAAATTGACCAACTCTGGAGATGGCTTACTTATGGGCTTTTTATTAATACATTTCCATATTGTTTAAGCCAGTTGAATCAGGGTATTTTAAAAAATTGCAGCTAAAGGTATTGTCTGAGTTCTCTAGTGCTGCTATAACAGAAATACCACAAGTGGACGGCTTTAACAAGCAGAAATTTATTCTCTTACAGTTTAGGAGGTTAGAAGTCTGAATTTAGAGCTCTGGGTCTAGGGTCTAGGTGAAGACCTTGAGCTTCAGCTCTGCCTCTTATTTCAGGCCCACTAGAGCTGGAGGCTTCTGACTCACGCAGCTACTGGCTGCTGAGGCTAACAAGCCCAAGATCAGCAGGTAAAATAACACAATCCCAAGACCAGCAGGCAACAGGGCAGGCCACTGGTTCTAGTCCAGGAACAATCCCAAGGTCAGCAGGCAACATGGCAGGCCACTGGTTGAAGCCCAGGAATCGGAGATGAAGACTTGGTCAAATGTAGGACTGAAAATGTACAGAAAAGCTAGAGACCTTTCTCAAAATTTCTCCATATTATATATTATAATCAGCCCACACTCCAAAGGCAACTTTCCTTCAGCTGATTAGGTATTCACAGCAGATTCTACTATGGAGGTGATTTCAATCTCATCATGGGGAATGACTACATCCAGCTGCCAAGTCACTCAAAACCAAGTTCAGCTAAGTTGACACATAACCTTAACTACCATAGGCATCCTGACCAACATGCAGGAAAGGAAGACACTTATGCCTTTAAGTGCTCAAGATGGTAAGCCAGACACCAGTCTCTGTTTGTCTTTAGGTTGGTCCCCTGTATTGTGCTTCTTCTTGCAAGATACATCTTTGTTTTAGATTTACAAGATAAATAGAGGGGATACCTTTATATAGAGTATTTAATAGGTTTAGATTAGAATCAGAATATTTTAGAATTACAAAGGTCCTAACTCCTATGACCAAGTCTCAAAGAGAATCAATGATTTCCCCAGGGTCACACGCTTAGGGGTGGACCTGGTACCAGGAGCCAGGTCTTCTGAAGACCTCCTAGCTCAGTGCTCTTTTCACCACACGCTGTCTTTCTACATTGGTCTGTCCCCAATACAACTCTGCTGCAGGATCTGAAATTCTTGTGGCCCTGTCTTGGTCATGGTTAGAACTCTTCTCCAAAAGCCCCTTGCAAGGCCTTGCATTAATGCTCCTTTCCACATGACCCCTCTTGGTTCCAGGGCTGATGATGTTAAGAATGATGACTAAAATGGTAATGCAGGCAGTTATTTTCAGCTTCAGCTGTTACCAACCTCATCAGCCATGGCTGTCACCTTCCTTTCTGATTCTTCTTGCCAAAGCATGCTGGAAATCATTAAGATGGCCATGTCTCCTTCTCTTGAAATCAGACCTCAAAGGATTTCTGTGCACTCAAGCCCCATCTGCTCCTCATTCCAGACCATGTCATGTCACAATTATTTGCAATCATGTTTCATTTGGCCAGGCAGCACACACCTGACTGGGAACAATTCCACCAGTGAGAGTCAGAAGTGTGTGCAGCTGCACTGGGGTTGTGGGGAAGCTCCAGGACTTAAGTGACAGGCTCAATCATGTTACGTGGGCATTCCTGAAGAGAAGCAGTGTGACAGTCCCATACTTGGAAGTCAGATTGACCTAGCTTAGCTATTTACTAGTTATAAGACTTTGAACAGGCTATTTAAATTCCCTGAGCCTCAGTTTCCTCACTTGTAAATTAAGCATAATAATACTGACTTTGTAGATTGTAAGTAAATCCTAACTATAATGCATATAAACCAAAAACCAAGACCAAACTTACTACCGTCAAGTCGATTCTGACTCACAGTGACCCCCATTGGGTTCTGCAGCTGTAATTCTCTACAGAAGTAGATTGTCACATCTTCCTTCTGCAGAGCTGCTGGTGGGTTTGAACCACTGACCTAGTTAGCAGCCAAATGTCTTATCCACTACACCACCAGAGCTCCTTATAATGTATATAGAGTACTTAGCATATAGTAGACACTCGATAAACCACTATTTGGGAAAAACAAAACAAAACAAAAAAACAAAACAACACTTGTCACGATAACATTTAAGCTCAGTTTATCTCTCTCTCTGTTTTTCCTAGGAGCTCTGGTGGTGTAGTGCCTAAGTCATCTGACTGCTAACCAGAAGGCTGGCAGTTCAAACCCACCAGCCACTCCTTGGAAGTAAGATGTGGCAATCTACTTCCTTAGAAATACCGCCTCGGAAACCCAAGGAGGGGTGCTAATAGGTAAGATCCGACTCGGCAATGAGTTTGTTTTTTCCTGAGGTAATACTCTTTACTCCTCTGTTTGACTTGATACTTCCTGAATACTTATTGGTTCCCTAGATTCAAGAGAAAATCTTAGATTCTTAGTGGCAAGACTTTGGAGCTCTGTATCCTAATCTATTTGGTCCTGGCCTGATATGCTGAGCCAAAGGGATCAAGACTGTAAAGGTAGGCCCTGAGGTACCATTATCCAATGAGTTACCTTTATCCTACCAGCAAAGAATATCTCCAAAAAGACCACTGCAGGCACCAGAAAGATCAGCACCCTACTGAGAACTTATAATCAAGGTCAGCCTTGCTCCAAACTGTTCTGCCTCTGTCTACCCCAGCCACTCTGAGCTTTTATCAGTTGTTGTTGTTATGTGCCCTGAGTCAGACCTGACTCATAGTGACCCCTCCTTGGGTTTCCGAGGTGGTATCACTATGGAAGTAGATTGCCCAACCTTCCTTCTGAGGAGTGGCTGGTGGTTTTGAACCACCAACCTTCTGGTTAGCAGTCAAGTGCCTTAGGCACTATGCTACCAGAGCTCCTTTATCAGTTGAGTCTGCCCTTTTCCCTAAGATCCCCTGAATCTCATATAGCCTTTCAAAGGGTGGATAATCCTGGAGAGAAGGCAGCCTGACATACTGTCTTATACTACCATTATTAGCAAGATATGGTGCCATGGGAATGAACTGGGGTGAAAAAGAGAAATAGTACCCACTTTGCTTCATCCCCTGATATGATGACCTAGTTATGTGAACTTGAGAACTTAATGTTATCTTTGATGTTTATCCTCCTCCCTAGAGGTGGGGTGAGAGGATTAAAGACCTTGAGTTCTCCCTTAAGACCCTTAAATTTGATCAATAGTGACCTCATAATAGCTGGTGAGTTTGGGACTTCTGCTAGTACCCTTAGTTTAGTTGCACTGGTCATATTATTCCCTATTCAAACACAGCCATACTGTTCACATCTTGTTGTCAGTTTCCTGTCAACGCTAATGACTTAGGGCTGCAAACTCTCTGCTGTGGTGAGCAAGCTGTCTACATCAGAACAAGCATTCTCAAATAAACTCCACCATAATTTAGAGAATGACTTTCATGCTTTCTTTGGAAAAGAAAATAGGCTTAGGAAATAACAAATGAAAAAAAATGTTAAACAGATTCTTAAGGGGAACATTTGCTATCTCAGGACTGGAGTACCCAAAGGCTATTTTATGGTAAAGTCAAATGCTCCTCTTCTTTATCGTGGGGACACTTGAAAAACTTCACTAGGCACTTGTTCCAGAGATTGGTCTGCATCCCTGGAACAAAAGCTACTGAGGCAGAGATTTCACTGCAATGTCAAGGGGCTAGCCCTGAAGCTCTCTAGAAGCCCCTGTCCTCTCTTAGCCATCTGGTCTTACATACCAGAGGACACAATGGGAATTGGTGAAGGATGGAGAAGGATATTCTTAGGATCATGGCTCACTGAGGCTCTTATGATACAAGTGGTTGTCTTGACTTTCTCTGCAGAGATGAAATGGAGTGAAGGGGAACTTCTATGGGCTCTGGATTACAGGGATACCCACCACCTACTCCTTGGAAGGAAGGTTGGGCAATCTACTTCTGCAGTGATACTGCCTCGGAAACCCAAGGAGGGGTTGCTCTGAGTTGGATCCGACTCCACGGCGGTGGGTTTGGCTTTTTTTTTTTTTTGGTATACTGCACCCACAAGGGCCCTCTCTTGTTTTCTGTGCTCTACACTTCTATTCAGAGGCAGTAGGTGGCTCCCTAGGCAATAAGAGGCTAGGCTGCTGAGTGCAGAGTCCCATCTGCTGCTCACTCACACCCTCTATTCCTCTGTTCTTGGTCTTGTTTTTTCCAATATTTGTGCTCATCAATATAGATCCTTCCTTTTATATTTATTGTCTCATCACTTCTCCTTCAGCTTTTTATTCTCTAATATTCAGTCTTCTCTGGTTTCCCCCTCTGATCCTTATCCTCCAACATACTCTTTCCTCTCTCAAGCTTTTCCTTCTCCTCCGTATTTTACCCACCATTTTTATTCTTTATCCTCTCTCCCATGTTATTTTTCTACTTTCTCCATTCTGCTTTTTGTCTTTACCCTTTGCTATCTCCCACCTCTCCCCAAAGCATTCTCAGAACATATTTGAAGACATACATTAGTGCTTTGATAAAGACAAGAACTAGATGTGGAAATATTGGAAATATTTTACTGAGAGAGCCTTCTTCTCCATTAATCTTTAGGCGCCATGAGGGTTCACATACCCATGGTCCATGTTCTTATTCACCAAGCATATTTAACATGCTATCCACTCCAGGATAAGATTTGTTTTCTCAAGATTAGTTATTAGTTCCTGCAACGGCCCATTATTATAGAGAAGGAAGCCAAATGGTTGAGCTTGGTGTTGTACAAACTATATAACCACCCAACTGAAAATGGCACTCCTCAGGTAGCTGGGATGAAGCTTGGAGTGCACAGACTGAGAGGTCCTCCTGGACTTCCTAAAATGGATTAGGTGCTCCACCTACTTGCTCTTGTTCTGTATGCTCTTCCTCTTTCATAGTTCCTATCACTCTGCCTATATACTTGGTTATATCTTCACTAACATATAACCTAGTACAGTGTTTGGTATGTAGTAGGTGCTCATTTAAGCACTTAGCTCAGCTGCTAGGTTGGGGTTTTGAGTCAACTCAGAGGTACCTCAGAAGAAAGGCCTGGAAATCTACTTCTATAAAATCAGCCACTGAAAACCCTATGGAGCACAGTTCTACTCTGACACCTATGGGATTACCATAAGTCAGAAATGACTTATTGGCAACTGGCTTTTTGTTTAGCTGTTCTGTTCATGAAGTCCATGGAATACTAAGAGGTTCTAGTGAGAGACTTTCTCCCAGAAAGTTTCTTTGCCAGCACACCTCTAGAGTGAAAGAATTTCCATGGGTAGTTACTTTAAGGATTCCCATTTGTATTGGTAACCAGAGTGCGTTTCATTTCAAATAGGTATCTCAATTAATTAGTTACAATTTCTTTCCAACAAATGCTTCCAGGCTTGTGCTAGGAAACAGCCATATTGGGTACACGAAAATAAATGAAGGATTCCTCCTGTCCTTGAACTCTGATGTTATGACGGGTCCTTTCCCAACCTTGAATTTCACTTTTCCAAAAAGCTCAAATTTCAGTATTTGCACAGTTGTCTGAACTGAGGAGCCTCTTCAGCTCTCACCTTCTTGCCCCATTGGATGTGAGCTGTGGCATCTGGACTCAATCCTACTGGAATTTTCCAGTGTATAATTTCCCCATCATAAGTGCCAATGCATTTTCCTGACCAGGACCTGTATGGAATATGTTATCAGGTGCACTGTGTGTTTTCTGGAGATTATCATCCCCACATGACTTGTAAACAGGTTCGTGGCCTGCTTTTTTCCATAGTTATTTCCAGAATTGTGAACAGGTTTAAAAAATCATTTGCTTGCAAAACTACATATAGTTTACAAATATGCTGCCATTCAGTCCTCCTATGGTTACCAGCCGACTCCACGGCACATAACAACAACAACAACAACAACAATGGTTACCAGAGAGATCTTTATCCCAAAAGGTTAACTTGCTTAGGAACTGGCCCAGTTTAAGGAATTAAAAATTCACTTGCCTCATATGAGGAAACTTTTGCAGATGATGGACATGTTCATTATCTTGAGTGTGGTGAGGGTTCATAGGTGTCTGCATATTTCATACTACCAAATTGCACACTTTAAATATGGGTAGTTTATTGTATGTCAATTATACCTCAATAAAGCTGTTTTAAAAATTCACTTGACCCAAAGTATTTCCTTCTTCTCTACCTGAAATTCATCACTTCATTTTGTCTCACTGCCTCCAACTTTGTCAATCAGTCATTTGATTCTATCTGATTTTATGAAGTGAATGCTACTATGAAAGTAAAAATACAGCCACCAGATTCTCACACTCTTGAATGAACTGGTTAAATCAATTTGCTTCCTTTTTACCAGCTGGAATTCAGAGCTATAAATGGACAGAACTGGAGTTCGGATGAGGAGGAGAAAGAGGGAAGAATAATTTTGGAGCCTAGGAAAATCTGGAGGATGAGGGGACAGGGTAAAGTGATGATTGAGCAGCTAATATGGGTTGAATTATGTCCCCCAAAATATGTATTGGCATTCTAACTCCTATACCTGTGGGTGTAAGAAGTCCTGGTGGCACAACAATTAAGTGCTTGGTTGCTAACTGAAAAGTTGTTGATTTGAACCCACCTAGATGCTCTGAGGGAGACAGACCTGGTGATCTGCTTCCATAAAGATTACAGCCAAGAAAGCCCTGTGGGGCAGTTCTACTCTGTCAGTCACATGGTTCACTGTGCATGGAAATGACCAATTGGTATCAAACAACTAAGATAACAACATACCTGAGGATGTAATCCCACTTGGGAATGGAACTTTGTTATGTTTATGAGGCAGTATCAGTAAGGTATGTCCTAAAACTAAACATTTCGAGTCATGAGAAGAGCCGATTAGACAAAGAAGCAAGCAAGAATGAATGGGGGCCACTTGAAAATCACCAAGCAACCAAGGAACACAGGGCTGTAGAAGCTGACGGACATTAGGGGTAAGGATCTTCCCCTAGAGTTGGTGCCCTGAATGCAGACTTTTAGCTTCCTAAACTGAGAGAAACTAAATTTCTGTTCTACGAAGCCTCCCACTTGTCATATTTCTGCTACAGAAGCACTGGATAACTCAGACAGCAGCCAACCAGGTTCCAGGGTTGGGAGACTCAGGAAATGAAAGTGTTAACTTCTGTGAATTTGTCAAAGGTCAACACTGTTACTGATGAACAAACTGCTTTCTCATTCTTCTATTCATTATTCTAAGTGATTTAGGGGAGGCTTGGAATTTAGGCAAACATGGACTTGACAACAGTCCCCCCTACCCCCACACCATTAGACAGATGCATGATCTTTGACAAGTTTCTCAACTCTTAACTTCAATTTCTTTCTTTAAATTATGCTTGTAGTGCAAATTTACAAAGCAGATTCATTTTACTCTCAACAGTTCATGCACATTTGATTTCATAGCACCTATTACAATCCCCAACCATAAAA
>NW_006921713.1:8456550-8474915 GCF_000298275.1 Orycteropus afer afer | reverse complement strand
TGACTACTCCCTCCCTGTGCCTTTCTTATCTATGCATTCCTGTCTGTCCAGCTTTCCCTCTATGTGAATGCTGCCCCCCAAATATGGAATGCTTCATGAATTTATTTGCATGTCATGCTTGTTCAGGGGCCATGCTCACCTTCTCTGTATCGTTCCAATTTTAGTATATGTGCTGCTGAAGCAACCACTTAACTTCAATTTCTTAGTGTGTGAAAGAGTATAGGGGGTCCTTGAGTGGTACTAACATGCACTCAGCTGCTAACCGAAAGGTTGGCAGTTCGACTCCACCCAGAGATATATGGAAGAAAGGCCTGGTGATCTGCTTCTGAATAATCAGCCATTGAAAATTGCAGTGTAGTAAATTACTTAGTATGGCTTTTCTACCCATAAGTCATTGTAAACTCAGTGGTGGAATGAGCAACTGAGGAGCTCCTGATTGTAAATGTTATCTACCTGGGTTATTTCTATTGGGTGTGGAACAATACAATGTTCTGGGAGGTTCCCACTCTCTCCCAGGTGCTTAGAGTTCTGATGCTGTGATTGGCTAGTTTGACCACCCTGCTGGGCTCAAAAGGAGGCCTCCTAGAGGCAGAACCCTCTCTGACTGCTGGTTGAGGAAGATGTGCTGCTGAAAGAGACACGGGCTCCTGAGACACGCATTGCTGAGCGAGACACCGAGGGACCAGCACTGCTGGGAAAGAGACTGTGAGAGACTGTTGGCTGAGGGACAGTGGGGTGGGAGAGAGACTGAGCGTTCTTCCTGAACTTGAGTTGTAGCCTGGTGCTTCCCTAATAAACCCCGTAACCAGTGAGTTCTGTGTGGCCACTGCAGTGAATTATCGAACCCAGGAGAGAGGTGGTGGGTGCTTTGGGAGGAAGGGTTAGAGAAAGGGCTGGAGGGAGGCAGCATGTCTGGCCTGGCAGGAATAGGCCTTGGGTTATTGATGATGACTCTGTCTTCCTCTAGTGGGATTAGAGGAGGTCAGAACATGTGGCCTCCTTGTCCATTTTGCAAAAACCCCAAAGAGAACAGTTCTACTCTGGCACACATGGGGTTGCCATGAGTTGAGAATGACTCAATGTCAATTTTTTTAAGGGCACAGAATATTTATCTCACATGGCTGTTGCGAGGCTGTTGTTGAGCTCCACCTAGCACAGTGAAACCTGTGACAGGGGAACTCAACAAGCCTGCCTTATTTTCCCAGGTCTCATAAGTTTTCTTCCTTTGACAGTGTGCAGTCTTACCACTTTTCTATTGCTTGTTTTAGTGGGAAATATTTGAGTTTTCCTTTTCTGACATGTTTCTGCCTTACACATGTTCTGGCTTTGGCAGGTTTTACTGTACTTGTGATATAAGGCATGTTTCTCCTCCTTCCCCTGCAAACTTTCCTCATATTTTAAAATAGTTTAACTGTATATCTATATATCTTTTGAGGCTTCATCAAATTCAATGAAAATATGCATGTGTGTTTGCATGTGTTTTTTTTTTGTTCTAATTACAGTAGTGATACATCCTAAGAATTTTGAAAGAATGCAGAATACAAATCAATCAATGGAGGTGCGGGGGTAGGGATGGGGACCAACTCTCTTCCCTGCGAGTCCACCTGGAAATATAAATGTTCATTCTGCTCCTTAAAGATCCCTGTTAAGGGCAAGTACCTGTGGAGTAGAAAGGGGTTGGAAACTACAGCTGTGTTTAGCTCACTGCCTGGTAACCTTTGGCCAACTCTGATTTCCTTTTGTTAATGGAAATCCAGGTTGACACTTATTTTCAGAGATACCATTGTCTCATTTTAAACAAAACAAAACAAAACAAAACAAACCGCAAACCCACTGCCATGGAGTCAATTCCGACGCATAGCAACCCCCATTGGGTTTCCAAGGTGCTACATCTTTACCGAAGTAGATTGCCCAGTCTTGCTTCCACGGAGTGGCTGGTGGGTTTGAAATGCCAGCCTTCTGGTTAGAAGTCAAGTGCCTTAGGCACTATGCTACCAGCGCTCCTTTATTTTAAATGAAAGGTAAAAGAAAAATATGGCATCATTTAAAATTGCAAAGTTCAAGAATGCTTGCTCAGTGTAGAGAGTGAAGGGTGGATGTACTACGTGACTAAAGCCGATTTTGCAGTTCTGCTGTTTCCTTTTTAATAAGGCCAAACCCAGAGAATCCAATCTTACTTCTTGACTTGCTATTTTTTTTTTTCAGTCGCCAAGTACAACAGCATTAGCCTGCCAGTCCCACAACCTCTGTGTTATCACTGACTCCTCTTGATCTTCCCCTCCAGCACTGGCTCAGTCACCAGTCTGTACCTGTCCTCTCTCCTGCACACTCACAATTCTGCTGTTCATTTCTGCTGCTCCTCCAACCACCACCCTACTCTCTTTAAAAAAGAAAAGAAAAGAAAAGAAAAAACACAGCCATCAAGTCAATCCTGACTCATAGCAGCCCTTTAGAACAGAGTAAACTGCCCCATAGAGTTTCCAAGGCTGTTAATCTTTGTGGGAGCAGAGTGCCTGATCTCTCTTCCACAGAGCAGCTGGTGGGTTTGAACTCCAATGTTTTGGTTAGCAGCCCAACGCCTTACCCACTGTGCCACCAAAGCTCCTTATTCTAGTCTCTACACACACTGATATCTTTCCTCCTTGCCAGATGATCCACCTCCAGGCTTTCTACTCCTTTAACCCTTACATTACCAAATTACTTTCTGTTTGTAAGATTTTGTAGATATAGTATTTTTTCACCAATGCTGAATCATTGAGTATTATAAAATTTTGTTAGGTATGATGGATTTTGATAGATATTATGTGTGACACATTTGTCCCTGTGTACTCTAGTGGTGGGACAGATGAGATGAGGCATGGAAAAAATATTCACTTGAATATTATCTAACTCTAAACACCACACCTTCTAAATAACACACCAAAAAAACAAAGCAACTGCCATTGAGTTGATGCCAATTCATAGCAACCCCCCATAGGGTTTCTAAAGCTGTAAATCTTTATGGAAGCAGACTGCCTCATCTTTCTTCTGTGGAGCAGCTGTTGGGTTCACACTACCAACCTTTTGGTTAGCAGTCAAATGATTCAACCACTGCCCACCAGAGCTCCTTCAATAACATATCAACCAACCAACCACCCCATTGCCATTGAGTTGATCCTGACTCATATGATCCCCATTGGGTTTCCAATTTGGTAAATCTTTATGGAAGTAGATTGCCCCACTTTCCTTTCATGGAGTGGCTGGTGGGTTTGAACAGCCGGCCTTCTGGTTAATAGTCAAATGCCTTAGGCACTGCATCACCAGAGCTCCTTTCAATAGCACACAGGAAACACTAAATATACTTAGTAGTCTTAACTGACTGTTCAGAAGCCCAAAGAGACAAAGTTTCAATCACTCCTTCAGGCTGCACCAACCATACAACAACCTCTCAACACAGCAATATGAACTTCCTTCTGTTTTACGCAGTTACACAAGTCCCTGTCCTGACTCTACCATATACTATACGAGAGGGAAAAGTTTTCAAGTATCCCAGAGATGGAAAATGTAAGGAGTACTTACTTATATGTACCATGGGTTACAAATGAGTTAAGGTCCTTAAATTACAGAAATTGTAACTAATTAAAGAAACCAGTTGCATTGAGTGGATTTTTACTTGGGATGACCCTATGTGTGGCAGAGTAAAACAGGGTTTGCAACAGCTGATATTTTAGAAGTAGATTGCCAGATCTTTCTTCTGAGGTGCCTATCGGTGGACTCAAACTGCCAACCTTTCAGACAACAGATGAGTGTGTTAACCATTTGCACCACCCAGTGACTCCCCTTTAATTAGAGAGTCATGCTACCCACAGCTAGAAGAGACTTCAGAGGTTATCTCATCTACCTTTCCCATTGCACCAGACTGGCTCAGGGCCTAGTTCAAAGCTACATAGCTAGAGCAAGTTGGATCTGATCTTCTAGTATGTGTAGCCTGGAATGCGCCGGAAAGAAGGAGCAAAATCAGAGCGAGGGTTCACCTGATCTGTGGAGCTGGCCAGGAGCACCTGGCATCACTTACTTTTCAGCAAAGGCAGGCTCAGATCCTCTTAACTGTGGGATTTCATGTATAACAAGGAAAAATCCTTCTTTCTAAACAGTTTATTTGTTCATTCATTCCACTCTTAAATCTAAAACCCTCTTGCTCCCTCCCCATTAACTGGAGGGTGCAGTTCATTCTCCTTGGAGCAGCAATCAGTGTCCTTCAGGGCCCAGCCTGAGTTTGTTGTGTTCCAGCCCTCAGACGCTCCGTGGCTCTGACACTCCAGCCACACAGAATCCACTTCCTCCTCTACACCTCATGCCTTGGTACATGCTGATCCTTCTGACTACATGTTCTTCCCACCTTTCCCACCTAGAAAATGTCAGTCAAATGCCTCCTCTATGACCTCATCCCTGCCTCGATGGTTGCCTTGCACTTAAGTCCTGACCTTCCTCCAACATCAACAATGGTAATGACAGTCATGATGACAAAGACAATAATGGCAACCAACAATTATTGAGCATAGATTATATACCAGGTGGTATGCAAATAAACTTAATTGTCAAAACCAACTTCATTATTATGCTAATTTTGTTGTTATTAGTTGCTGTTGAGTCAATTCCAACTCATGGTAACCCCACGTGTGCAGAGTAGAACTGACTTCTCCACAGGGTTTTCAGGGCTGGGCTTTGGGAAGCAGGCCTTTCTTCTGAGGCAACGCTGGCTGGGTTTGAACTGCTAACCTTTCAGTTGGTAGGCCAGCACTTAACCATAAGCCCCACCCAGGAGTATGTTATTTTTAGGGGGTCAAAAAAACTGAAAGAGGTTTTGTCCTTTATCCAAGGTCACAGCTAGGCAATGATGGCCTGGGGTTCAAGTTTAAGTTTGTCTAACTCCTGAGCCCAAATCCCTAATTATGACATTGTCTCTTTCTACTTACTGTGTTGTTTTAACAATTTTATGTAAGCAGGTCTTGATTGTTGAGGACAGAGACCATCTTGTGTATCCCCAGTGCCTAGAACAGTGCCTGGGATATACTAAGTCTTCAGTATATGTTTATTGACTAAATGATTAAATAAATACATTTCAAGTACCTTCACCACCTCAAACAATCCTTGAACCAAATCCAGTGACATGGGTGGAGGTATGTTCCTCTGTGCCCAGGAGCAGCAGCAGCAGATGGTGCTGCCGTGATATGCTCTTCCTTCATTCCTGCACTGAGCTGTGCAATCTCTCCAGCCCTTCTCCCCCTTCTCTGAAGAAGCCCCATGTTCTAGGAAGGTGGCCAGGTGAGGCTGGGAGCTTTCCAGCAGGAAACACCTGGCTGGTCAAAGGCTTTTGCAAAGCTTTGTTTCTACAATTACCTTTTATTTCCCTCTCCCTTTTAGATTTCATGCAAAGCCAACTGGTATTTCTTTTTTAAACAGCTGAGAACACCAGATGGAAGGGTGGGGGAAGGTGGAGTCACGGTGAAAGGCAGGAAGGGGGCAGGCAGGGGCTGTGGATGAGGGGGGAATGTTCTAAAACACGTGATGTGGGGAAAATGCCAGACAGGTCAGTACAGGTAGGGAAGGAAAAAAGAGCCTGAAAAAGTGAGCAGCCGTCATATGTGTGCATGCACATACACACAGAGTTTTCAACATACCATTAAAAGAGAAAGCAATGCTCTGGTTTCCGTAGCAACAGGCCTATTGGTGCTTCAGCCAGAGAAACTTATTGGAAAAAAAGGCATTAGCCTGTTAAGGAGCCTGATGAATTGGGAGATAATTATACAGCATTCTACCACCGCTAAAGACACACAAATACACTCTAGAAAATATTTTAAAGAGCACAGATTGTCACAGATCCCACGAAGGCTGGGGGTGGGAGTGAGAGGTGGTAAGCAAGGAAAAGAGGCGACTGGAATGATCCTGGCTAGGTGAACACCCAGGGGGTGGGATCCTGCAAGGGACAGACTGGGACCAGCTCATGTGTCCATCACCACAGGTCTAGTGCAGGGCAAGGGCTACACATATTTGGATCTGATCTTAAGGGGCTAGTACATTAAGCCACGTTCTTCTTTGTCCCTTCAAGTGGATGGATCTGTGAGGTCTAGCAATTAAATTCAATATGAAAGTGTTTGCTGATCAGAGTAGTGGAGATCGGTGTTTAGGAGGGTCCTGCTACTGCAATGGAGGAATCCCTGGGTGGTGTAAATGGTTTACATGCTTGGCTGCTAACTGAAGGGTTGGCGGTTTGAGCCCACTCAGAGGCACTCAAAGGAAAAGCCTGGTGCCCTACTTTCAAACAGTTCTACTCTGACACACATGGGGTCTCCAGGAGTTGGAATCAACTTGACAGCTCCTTATGCTGGTACTGCAATGGACTGAGCCTTGTCAATCTGGTCCCTCACACTGATCGGGACAGGAGAAGAGATTCTCTATAATTGAATAGGGAATGTAGACTCTTGCATAGGGTAGAAAGGCAGGAAATATGTAATTATTTTGTACTTCTTATAGCACAGGGCCAAGTGTTGGTGATAAGACAATTGCTCAGTAAATAAATTCTTAGTGAGGGAATGAGGAACTGACTGCCTAATGGATGGATGGATGAATATGGAGTGAACTGATAAATGAACAGGTAAGAAATCATAAGTAAACAAGTACCTGTCTTCTCTCCTATTGCTCATCTCTGGGAAATGTAGTTGCAAATCAACATAAGCAGTTTTGCCCTCCAGGAGATGGTCACTGAGCAGGCTCACTCTCAGAAGTGGAGTCTTTGAAAGTCATGGGATCCTAGGGCTAAGATGGGCCAGGACTTTCAGGGGAATCTTACTTTGAGGAGTCAGTTTTCTGTACATGTGCCCCTGCCCCTGCCCCAGGATACATTCAAGTTATATCCTGAATTAGAGGGAAGTGCTCACTTCATCACCATTTTCTGTAGCATAGTGTTCAGGTGGCCCCTCAACTTTGATTTCAATCAGTTTTCCATTCTCTGATGTCCTATAGCACTTCATGAACCCCTCATTTGACCTTCTTACCAGCTGTCTTTTATTATTAATAGTATTTAGTTTTTCCTATGTGTATGTCACACCTCCCCAGTAAACTGCAAGGGCCTCCTGGAGATCCTCTCCTTCTTTCAAGTACCCAGCAGAGAGCTTTACCTACCCAAGGCATTGAATGTTTGCCATGTTGACATCAAAGGCAATGACATTGATGTGTAACCTTTATGAGGTCACTAAAGGCATCAGCCTCCACCCCCAGCTAGAATCAGCTCCCTGCATGCCATATATATGTACACCCCCATGTATCATTTTGTGGATCCTACCTGTTGGAATCGACTCAGTGGCAGTGGGTTTGGTTGGGTTTGAGGACCTGGAATGCTGTGTGAATAGATGGGAAAGAACAGGAAGGAGTTGGGGAAATTGGAGCAAGACTCATATCCCAAGAAAGAGCTGCTACTCATGGGCTCCTGGCCCATTGTTGAACCTAGTGTATCACTTTCATGCCCCAAGAGCGTCCTGCCAAGGGAGAGAATGCAGAACCAGCATCTGGCAGCTTCTTTGTACTGGATCAGAGACAAGGCTGGGAATACCTACGATGCCCCTGCCTCTTTATCGCCCCAATCTTAAGGCAAATTTTCCTTATACTCAGCTTTCTAGACAAGGTAACTAAGGTTCAGAGAGGTTGAGCAACTTGTTCAAGGTCACACAGCTTGTGAGTGACATATATCAGATTTGCAGTCAAGATTTACAGTCTCTCTTCAATGCCCAGACTCTAAAACTCCTGTCTTATATTGACCCAGAATGATTGAAGGCTATGCAGAAGCCAGTTCTATTCCCCTGAATAAACACTTTTTCCAAAAGACAGCGGGTTTGGGGAATGAACAGGAAAATCAGGTATGAACAGTGAGATCAGAGCTCACTGCTGGTTGGAAATGAAGACGAAGGAACCAGAGTTTAGAGCAGGGAAAAACTTTTAAGTCTTATTCCGTGTAGACATTATATTAAATAGCTTCCTTTCCAATTATAAACAGATTTTCACATTTCCATCTTTCCCTTCCCATTACTCTCTGTCAGTCCTCACCATCCCCAACAGATTGTTCCTTCCTGTTTCGAATATAAGAAAGCAAAATTGGCTTCTTTCACTCCCTCACCTCCGCCCTGCACCATCTGGGGGCATATATTTCTTACCTCATTTTCTTGTAAAGGGCTCTCTGCTGCTGCAATGGTTAAAGCACTCGACTCTAAACCTGAAAGGTCAGCGGTTCGATCCGTGGGAGAAAGATGTGGAAGTCTGCTTCCGTAAAGATTACAGCTTTGGAAACCTTATGGGGCAAGTCTACCTGCCCTATAGTGTCGACTTACTCTTACCGGGTCGCTATGAGTCAGAATCAACAAAGGGTTTGCTGTTTTCTCCTAAAATACTCTCTCGGCTTCCAGTCCAGTGGCTCCGATTTGCTTCTGAAGCTGTGCCGAGGTTCCCCACGGGCCGCCAGGGGTCGTAGTCGAGCAGCCAGAGTCTCCGCAGCAGAGCCTGGACCGCTTGCCGGGAATCGCAATCCCGTCTCGTGTACATAGCAGCGCACAGCATTAATCAGGCCGCAGCCTCTGCAGTGCTTTGCGAGGGGAGTGAGAGACTGGGGCTGGGATCGAGATCCGGCTTTTTGGGTAAACTAGACCCAGGCCTCTCAACTCCCCTGCCCCGGGCTCTAAGCAAATAGTGCTCAATAAAGTGGAGTGAGGCGGCCACTCACCCTGGCCCAGGGTCATGCCCCATCTTTGAGGATTCCTAAACAGCACGGAAGGTGGAGGGGTGGGAGGTGGCTATGGAGGACAATGCCTCGTTAGGCCTTCCTTCCTCAGGAGGGGAGGGAGGAAGTGCAACAGGGGGCAGCTCAGGGTGTAGCTAGTGAGGACCCCTCCTTTCCTACCGCTGTCTTCTTACTGCCTCCCATCCCCCCCCCCAACCTCCCAGGCCCCCCAGGAGCAAAATGCCTCTTTCCCAGCGGTAGTGGTGGTGACTTTCTGATCACCTCAGACAGTCTTGGCTGAGCCTCCCCTGGTCTCCGCATGTGCCTGGAAAGCAAGGCCTCTGCCAGGATTTTATCAGATGGGAGGCCGAGGAGGGGAGGAGAGCACGTGTTTCCTTTAGTATGAATTTTTCAACACTGCATTCTTATCTCTCTGCCCTATTTCTCTCAGTCCCCTCCCCCTGCTCTTTTCAAAGGTGGAACTACTTAAGATTTAAGGTAATTACTGGGCATCTAAGATGGAGGCGCAGGGGGGAGAAAGAAAAGGAGGAAGCAGAGGGGAGGGGAGGGGACTTGTCAGCCCAGTGCCTAGAATAAACCCATGAAGAGAAGATGGGGTCGGGCTGGGGCAGTGGCTGAAGCTTTTGCCAGTCTTGGGAATCACTGTTGAGCAGTTTAATTCAAGCCATTGAGGCAAACCAACAGGCGTCCTTGAGGCATCTCCATTTTTCATTCCTCTTTGCTCCTCTCCCTCTCTTTCCTTCTCCCTTCTTCATTTGTTCCTCCCTTAGAGACAGATGCAGTCACACATATAGACAACTGCACATGCATAAATGCATGCTTACAGTACAAGACAGACTTTGATCTGTTATAATAATAAGTTTTAGAGAAATAAAGAGCTACGGAGGGAGAAATTAATATTAATGGAAGAATCTTGAAATAGGTGGGATTTGTGTTGGATCTTAAGGAATGAGAAAGACTTCTGCAATGGGGAAGAAGGCATGCCAGGCAGAAGAAAAGAGCTTGAACAAAGACATTAAAAGTGAGAGATTTCATGGCATTTATGGGGTGGTGGTGGTGGTGGTAAATTAATAGGCTGCTGTGGTTCAGGGGAAGGTAAAGGGGCAGGAAGTTCATTGGGCATAAGCTTGCCAAGGTAGATTGGGGTTGAAAATGGAGAACTCTGTATTGTAGTATAAGTCCCTGGGTGGCCCAAATGGTTTGTGCCTGACTAGCAACTGGGTCGACGAAAGAGAGGGAGGCCTTCAACGAGGTGGATTGACACGGTGGCTGCGATGATGGGCTCAAGTATAGCAGGGATTGTGGGGCTGGCGCGGGATCGGGCAGTGTTTTGTTCTGCTGTGCATGGTGTCACTATGAGTCGGAAACGACTCGACGGCACTTAACAACAACAACAACAACAGCAACTGAAAGGTTGGCAGTTTGAACCCACTCAGTGGCACTGGGAAGAAAGGCCTGGCAATCTGCTTCCATAGAGGTGACACACCCAAGAAACCCTATGGGGCAATTCCACTCTGTAACACATAGGGTCACTGTGAGTTAGAACTGACTCAACACAACTGGGGTTGTTTTATTGTTGTTGTTGTTGTTATCATTTGCCATTGAGTTGGACCCGACTCATAGCGACCCCTCCTTGGGTTTCCAAGGTGCTATCACTACAGAAGTAGATTGCCCAACCTTCCTCCCCAGGAGTGGCTGGTGGGTTTGAACCGCCAGCCTTCTGGTTAGCAGTCAAGTGTCTTAGGCACTACGCTACCAGAGCTCCTGCTTGTGTTTTAGTATTTCAGTTAAAGTGTAAGAACGTTGACCTTTATACAGTGAAGTCCATCATAGATTTCCATGATGTGTCAACTTGCATATCTGGGATTTAGGAGGATCCCTCTGAAGGATGGATAGATAAAGGATTGAAGGGCTGAAGGGTCTGGGTACAGGAAGATCTGTTAGGAGGCCATGTGGTTGGTAGTGTAGGTGGAGACAGTCAGGGCTTGTATGAGAGCTGCTGTACTGGAAGCAGAAAGAGAAAGTGAGAAGCCATGAGGAAAGTTCTCATGCTTGCACCTCAAACCCCCCACAGCTCTTTGCTCTTCTCCAAACTCTGTCATCACTCAGGATCTCACATCACTCTTCATTGAGAAAATGGAAACCATCAGAGAATGCCCTGTTCTGCCAATGACCAGGTCTACTCAAGTATCTCTGTGTACACAGTGTATCCATATTCTCCAACATTCCTCCTTCTGGGATGGAAAAAGACCCCCTTTTATCAAAGGCTAGTGCCTTCTCTCTGTCCTTCTCAAGGATTTTTCTTCTTCATTGTTTCTTCTCTCTCTCCATCCTTAGTGTGCATTCCTATTAACACACAAACATACTCTGTTATTCCCTGTCTTCACAAAGGCCTGCATAGATGCTATGTCCCTCTCTACCTATAGCCCCATTTGCAATAAATTCTCCAAAGTGTTGTCTACACATACTGCTTCTATTCCTTTACCTACAAATTACTACACCACTCGACACTTATCGAGATGGTTAGATTCCAAAGACCAAGTCATTATGCAAAATTCAGTGTTATGTGAAAATGGAGGGTTACCACATCAGATCACATAATGGAGGATGACTACATCATTGCATAACTGCCAGATTGCCCCATTGCATAACTGCCAAATCACTGAGAATCATGCCCCAGCCAAGTTGACACATTACCTTAACCATCATAGCCAGCATTACTCTCACCTCGGCATTCATTACTGCCAGATGTGTGTCATTAATGTGCAAAATGGCTGGATAGTAGATTTTTTACTATTGTCATAAATGTAAGGTGTCAGATAATGAGGTATTCCAACAAGTGGGTTGTTGTTGTTGTTATGTACCATTGAGTCTCCAGTTTGGCTTGCAATATTGGCTTACAAGCAAAATTACTCTTCGGTCTTTATCATCCTAAAAGCAATGGGTGTTTTCTGGTCTTGGTCTTTTAGTCATATTAGGCACATTCAACTCCTCTTTGTAGGAAACATTCTTCTTTTTTAGTTCCATAACATCATACTCTCATGAATTTTATATGTCCCCAGGGTCTGCCTCTCATGCAATTTTGCTGGTCCTCCTGTTAGCCAGGACCTCCAAGTGCTGAAGGGTGTCAGAAACTGGTTATGGTCTCTCCCCTCTTTTACTCTCCCCTCCCCTCTTCTCTTCTATCTTTGTGGTGCCATGGCAAAAATACCATCTCTATGATGATGTCTCCCAAATGTACCTCCATCCCACCGCTTCCCCATGGAGCTCCAGGTTATTATATCGAACTGTCAACCTTACATCTCCACCAGGATGTCTCACTAGCATCTTAAATTTAGCATGTCTAACTCTGGTAGCATAGTGGCTAAGACACTTGCCTGCTAACCAGACGGCTGGCGGTTCAAACCCACCAGCCACTCCTCGGAAGGAAGGTTGGGCAATCCTACTTCTGTAGTGATACTGCCTCGGAAACCCAAGGAGGGGTCGCTATGAGTCGGGGCTGACTCGACGGCACATAACAACAACAACAACAAACAAAACTTAATTCTCTGCTGTACCCAACTGCCAGCTGGCCCTGTTCACTCCTTCTCTGTCCCAATTTCAAGAAAGGGAATTGTCATCTACCTAGTTGTTTATATCAGAAGTTCTTAGTCATCCTTGAATCTTCTCTTTCCCTCACCCTCCATATCCAACCCATCAGCAAGTCCTGTTGGATTTATCTTCAACATACGTCTCAAATATGCCCATTCTCACCATCATCACTGTCATCCTGTACTTCAAGCTCTTACTACCTCTCACCTGGCCTGGCGCAAGAGTTTTGAACTTTGAACTTGACTCCCTGCTCCCTCTTTTGCCACTACCCCCATTCATTCCTGCATTTGTGAAAGTGATCTTTTAAAAATGAAGTAAGATCTCTGTCTGGCTAAATGCCATTTGATTTTCCATAACACTTAGGATAAAATTCAAATGCCTGCCAGTGATCTCTAAGGCTCCCCATGATCTGGCCTCTTCCTCTCCTTGCTCTCATCCAGTTCTGATCTCTCCATCCTCAATAAGCTCCAGCCACAAAGGCCTCATTACTTGTCCTTGACCACATGAAGCTTCTTTCTCTATGGTCTGGGCATCTGCTGACCCCTGAACCTGGATTGTTTGCTCATCCCCTGGGTCTCTTCATGAGAGGGTCTCTTCTCATTCTGTAAATTGTCTTATTCTGGTTCCTGACCACCCTCATGTCCCCAGTTGTCCATACCACCTTACTTATTTCTTTCTTAGCATGGACCACTCTGTGTAACACAATGGTCATTTGTCTATT
The DNA here is from genome assembly GCF_000298275.1 of Orycteropus afer afer. Classification (NCBI taxonomy): domain Eukaryota; kingdom Metazoa; phylum Chordata; class Mammalia; order Tubulidentata; family Orycteropodidae; genus Orycteropus; species Orycteropus afer. The sequence continues at coordinate 8,461,836 of NW_006921713.1, read as the reverse complement.
TCCTGTCTTCCAAGGGTAGGAAACTTGTCTCACTCACTTCTCTATTCTTAGCACTCAACACAGCCCTTGACTGTGAATTAGTGGTATTATACATTAGGTAGAAATGAATAAAATGAAAGAATTCCAAACCCAGAGTGAAAGAGAAGGGAGAAGTGTATTACAGATGAGATTGAGGAACCAGAAGAATAATGACACCTGTCTCTGAGAGAAGATAAAGGTTTGGGCAGGGGAAGAAGTGAGTAAGGGAATTCTGTGGAGTACCACTGAATAGGAGATGCTTTCAGAACTTTCGTCTGTTAGATGAAGATGTAGCTCTATGGCTTGGCAAGGAAGGTAAGGGTAGAGATATCTATACCACAATGATAATTAAAGCCATGGGCATGGAGGGGACTGATTGTGGGGTCAGGTATAGTGAGGGCAAAAGATAGACAAGGATTAATCCTTAGGTAATGCTTATAATCAGGGAGGAGAAAAAGAAAGGTCATATCAAGGGACTGAGAGGCAGAAGAGAAAGTAGGAGAAAGTGTCACTGAAGTACAGGAAAGGTGAGCATTTTAGGAGAGAGTGGTTGTAACATTTCAGTTCAGTTCAATAAACAATTATTGTGCCCTTCCTCTCTGCCAGACTGTATTATGGAATGGCAAATGTGAATAAGCCCTAATTCCTTGGTGGGGAGGGGGTAGTCAGACTTTGTTAGGGAAAATAGATAAAGGACATTTATGTAAGTATATATACTCACACAGAAAAGCATTATGTATTTTATGAGTATATTCATATGAAGATATATATCAAATATATTAGAACAGTTTTCTGTGAGGGAGAATGAGGAGTAAAATATAGAGATTAAAAGGAATCAATACATAAATAAAACAAGAGTAGGATCTGGCTGAGCAAGCATGCTAGGGTGCCATGAACTGAGACTTCTGATGATTCAAATGTCCCCCCACACCACTAAGTTATTGCAGTTTTTTTCTTTAATATTATAAAACATTTTTCTTATTGTTGTTGTTGTTATGTGCCATCAAGTCGGACCCGATTCATAGCGACCCATCCTTGGGTTTCCGAGGTGGTATCACTATGGAAGTAGATTACAATAAAGTATTAAATATATGGTAGAGAAAGTATAAATAAGAAAATGAAACCTCTTGAAATTCCATAGCCCAGAAATAATCTATATTACTCTGTGTACTGCAGGAAACACTCTGTAGCCAAGTCCCTGCTCACCACAGAAAGTGCTGAGATAAATATAAAAATTATGTTTTTATAATTGTTCCTCCTTACAGTCATCTCTGCATTTTACATGTATATAGATATTTGTATATATTAGGTATTTTTAGTTATTTAAAAATTGCTAGTTTCTGTTTCAAATCACCCTGGAGCAGGTCCTTTTTTTTTTTTTTTTCCTTGGGAAGAACCACTTGTATAACTCCTTACGGATAATGGATGTAAAGTGAGTGTCCATTTGCCCACCCTTCTGGGAGAAAGATAAAATAGAATATGTTTTGAATTCATAAGGGCCTAAAGCTTAGACACTGGAGTGGGTGACATTAGGTAGTAAACTTCTCTAATGTTGTTTTGCCTCTGTTAGTGAGTAAGGGAATTCTGTGGAGTACCACTGAATAGGAGATGCTTTCAGAACAGCAGAAAGGCAGTGAAAAAGCCTTTTCAGAAGAACAGGACCTATTTCATTTCAGGTCCAAAATTATTACATGTCTAATAGAGTGGTGGAAGTTCTGTGGCAGGAAAAGACAAAGGGAGGGAGATGTTTCAGCCAGACCAACACAAAGCTTTCAGGGTGAGCTGGAGCCCCTTTGCCCCTGCAATGACCACGTTTTGGGGAAAGGTTTTAAGTGAGGGTACACCAAAGAACTTTAACATTGGAACCCAGGCCTGCTTATCATGAAATACAGCTGAAAAGAGAACTCTAGGGAAAGAATCATCCTGTCCGCTGTAACTCACAGCAGCTACAGATAGCCTGATAATGTTTGTGAGTCTGGTTATTTCAGCACTTTATGTGGTGAGCAGGGACTTGGCTGCAGAGTGTTTTCTGCAGTATACAGAGTAAACAAAGGGTTCTTGGACCTTCTCCTTGTGGTGAAGGTACTGAGTGTTGGAGTCAGCAGTTGTAGGTACAGGTTGGGCCTTTGGCACACCAACCAAACTCCATTTTCATTTGTCTCTTTCTTGAGCAGAACAATGGTGACTGATCATTTTGGCCCCAGGAAGAACCTACCTCTGGGACTTTTGAAGGAAGGCACCTGGGGAAGGAAGGGTGATGGAATGAGAGCTTAGAGCTATTTATATGGCTTTTAAATGCAATGCACCATAACTTGATATTTACCTCAAATGAGTGAAGCAAAACATAGCAGTCTATCTGTATCCACAACTACATATATACATGCATATCTATCTCTGTCTATCTGTGTTGTTTGGTGGTGGTGGTAGGTGCCCTGGAGTCAATTTTTGACTTCTAGTGACTCCATGTGACAGAGTAGAACTGTTGCATAGGGTTTTCTAGAAGTTTTATAGAAGTAAATTACCAGGTCTTTTTCTCATAGAGCCACTTGGGGTGCTTGGACTGCCAGCCTTTTGGTTGGCATCTAGTGCTTCACTATTTCATGAATATGGATCCTTATCTATATCTATGTCCATATCCTACATTTTATCTGTGTCTATATCTATCTATCACTAGTCTGTGCTGTTGGGGCCACAGTGGAGAACAAACTAGCTAGAGTCTGTTCTCTGCAGCCCTGAAGATTATATTCTAGCAGGGGAGTAGACAGGCAAACAAGCAACTAAATAGATGGAAAAGTTACTTTCAGGTAGTAAAAATTTCCTGAAGAAAATATAACAGGATGATGTGAAAAAGAATGACAGGAGACGGGCCTACATGGACTAGGTTGTCAGTGGCCTTGAACAGAATCTTCAGTGATGGTGCAAAGCCAGTAGACAAACATCTGGGGCAGAGCATTCCAGACAAAGCCAACTGGGGGCACAATCGACTTGCAAGGTGGGAATGAACCAGTTGTTTTCCAGAAAGAGGAAAACAGCTCCTTGTGGATGGCCTTGGAGTTCTACTTTAGCTGTGACTGGAAATTCATTGGAGGATTTAGGCAGGGGAGTGACATGATCTGCTTTGTATTTTTGATATCCTTTATACATGCGCATATGCAATTTTACATAAAAAGGGTCATACTATCTATGTTATTCTGTAGCTTGCTATTTTTGCTCAGGAGTATGCAAAATCAAATCGTATCTGTTTCATATGGGAAGTACAATGACATACATTTGTAAATAAGGCTATGGGTGCCCAGAGGAGAGGCACTTTCAGCCTTAACGAATCAGGGACGCTTTCCTGGAAAAGAATGCCCGAGCCTGGGTAGAAAGGATGAGAGAGAGCCAGCCTGATGAAGAAAGTAGCAAAAGAAATCTCAGGCATTAGGAGACAATATACAGGCACAGAGGTATGTGGGTTTCTGTGTTCAATGCTTTAGAATGGTAGAACAGGACCAAGAAGCCACTGGAGTCAATATTTAACATGAGGTGCAGCTATCTTTAAAAGATCACCTTCAGGGGACTAGTGAGAATGAGGATGTGTTTTAAACAGGCATTATTAGATTCCAGGGCAGAAATCAGTCAACTTAGACTAAGAAGGGCACTGCTGGTTGTTTTAAGGACACAACAGACAGTCTAATACATATCCCAAAACAAGAAACAATGGAGAATTTACATACACTGGGATTGGAACTGCAAAGTCAAGTGGAACCAAAGCCCCTTCTTCTGTTTTTCATGTGAAATCCAATTTGTTGTGCCCAGTCCATTATTAGATTTTTTTCACTCCAGGTCCTATCAGCTTGGGTGGGTTGCAATTTCCAAGAAAGGAGCATGGATTTGGCAGGGTCTCTAAATGTGTCTTCTGCAGATAATGTAATGGTTATAAGGAGACTGTAGAGCCACAGGACTTGCATTAGAACCTGAGCTCTACCACCTGTGTGTTCTTGGGCTAATGGCTTACTCTGTGCTCAGTTTTCACAACTGTAAAATGAGGGTGCTAATAATAGTATTTGGGAGCTCTTGTAGCATAGTGCCTAAGGCACTTGACTGCTAACCAGAAGGCTGGTGGTTCAAACCCACCAGCCACTCTTCAGAAGGAAGATGGGGCAATCTACTTCTGTAGTGATACTGCCTTGGACACCCAAGGAGGGGTCGCTATGAGTCGAGTCCAACTCGACGGCACATAACAACAACAACAATAGTAGTATTTACTATTACTATGAGCATTAAATGGGTTAACATAGGTCATTCAGGCACTTAGGACAATGTCCTGCAGATAGAAAAGTGTTAGCTAGTATTTTTGTTAGGGCTTGATGAGAGAATGAGAAAAATGTGAAAGAAGTTATACTTGAAGAAATTTGACAGTGAAGAAAAGGAGAGAAACACAGTAGTAGCTTCATGGGAAATCTGTAGGGGTGGAGGAAGTCTGGACATCTCTATCAGCTCAGGGAGCAGAGCCTGGACTGAAGCAATATGTGAGCAAGAGAATGGAGAACTCATGGAGCAAGGCCTCAGAGATGAGTGGTGTGGCACCAGCAAGAGAAGTGGAGAAGGAGCAAAGGGTGATGGTGATTCATAGGAACACTGGAAAGGAGAAAATTCAAATCTGATTGGCCTGCTTATTGCAGTGAAGGAGTTGGCAAGGTCGCCTGCCAAAAGTGAATGTCAACAGTATTTTAGGGCTTAAGGGAATCAAAGAAGATTCAAAATAAATTAGACACTCTTTCTCTATGAAAAAATGCTTAAATACTAGAGGCATAATGAGCTCTCTTCGCTGGGTTTCAACAATGTATTAGACTTATGTTTTTTCTTTTTCTTTTTTTTTTAAATAAACAAAACTTGTTGATCACTGCTTTCTTTTCTTTTTTTTTTATTGTGATTTGGGTGAAGATTTACAGAGCAAATTCACTTTCCACACAGCAGTTCACATACACTTTGTCTCATGACATTGACCACAGTTTACCCCGATGCAACGGCTCCCCTCACTTCCTCCCCATAGTTATCTCTTCCCAGTGTCCATCCCTCCATGCAATCCTGCCCCCTGAGCAGTCTCCCTGTGCATAAGCAGCCCTTCTTTCTCCCATGATTGTTCTCTCCTAGAAGTGTATCTACCTGAGGTAAATGTTCAACTCATATGCCTGTCTTTCGTCTATCTGGAAACCACAGGTGTGGGTTCAATTCCAGACCTGAAGGGCAGCTAGGGGCCATAGTCTCAGTGGTTCCACCAGGCTC
>NW_006921713.1:8381732-8444288 GCF_000298275.1 Orycteropus afer afer | reverse complement strand
TTCAGGCTCTTCTTGGTGGTTTTTTATCATTGTCCCATTGGTGGAGAAGGAGGTAGTGGCTCTCGCTCAGTAAGTGAAGTTGCAGGAGGTGTGGGTGTAGTTGTGTCTTGTGCAGACTGTTGCTGTCTCCCACTCAGTTAGACAAAAATTACAGTTGAATAATGATCAAAAAACTAAAAGCACATGGACAAAAAACACACCATTTAATCACACAGAAACAGTCACCACAAAAAGAAAAAAGGCAAAAAGAAGAAGAAAAAACAAGAAAACCTGCAATATCTGGGGATAGGGCACTAAGAGAGAAAAGGTAGAGAAGGAGAATAATTAAGAAAAAAATGATTAAAATGCGAAAAGAAAAACAAGGAATGGGGTTAATCATGACAAAAAAGGGAAAAAAAATTAAAAAAAAACCCAAAAAACTTTCAACCAGGAACAGGGAAAAGAAGAAAAGCTGAAAACTAGGACCTGGGAAGGGAAGAATAAGAATAACAGTAAAAAGGACAAAAGTATTAATAAATAGTTGTTTTAAAACAGACAAATACAAGCAAACTAATCACCAGAAAAAAGAAAGCAAAAAATAAAAAAAATAAAAAAAGAGAAAAAAAATCGGTGGAGGACAGGGCAGGGCACTCACGCTCCGTCTGAGCACACAGACTGTGATGGAGTTTCTGTGGGATCAGAAAGTAGGTGGGAGTGGGGGATGGCCACACCTCTATTCACCAAGCAGGTGTGGGGTATAAGAGTACAAGAGTAATTCACACCTTTTCAGTCCTGCAGGTCAGGAGCGTCCTTGGGGTTGCTCGCGAGCAGAACCTGTTCTTAAGCCCCTGGAATCTGTGATAGCACTGTCTCTTTAAATATCCAAAATAGTCAAGCTGCTTGTAAACATTCAAAATGGCGGCACCCTCCAGACAGGCATAAGTCCACAGCTCAGCCTGCCTTTCCCTTCACCTTCTCTGTTTATTCCCAGCCACCAGATCAGTCCTCCGTGCAGTTTCTGGCTAGCAGGGCTGATTTTTAGGTTAATTCTTAGGTCATACCACCACTTGGCACTCTTCAAGCTGTCTGTGCTGTGCCATCAGGATTGCTGCCAGACCGCAGCTCCATCTGTTTCCTTTTTTGGTATTTTCATGCAAATTCTTTTGCTAGTTGGGGTTTAATCCACTTCTATATCCTTCCCTTCAAGGCTCAGGGGTCCAGGATTATCTTCTGTGTCTGTGTTAATTGGTTTCCCTTTTCTTTGTTGAAGAGGGTCTGTGCAGTCTTTATGCCAAGTCTGCCATCTTACTGGAACTCTCCTAGACTTATGTTTTCTTATAGTACTTACCATATTTTTTCCTAATTATTTGTTTGACCCACCTTCTTGAATGTAATCTCTACAAGATCATAAACCTTAGGGTATCATAGTAGATTCCCCTTAGCCCTAAATATGAATATTAGAGAAAACTACCCTCTTGGGATGAAGGCAACTCTGAAGGTACAAGGCTTGGCAAGGTGATGATACTTTTATGTGGATTAGAAATTTGTGTGCCCATTCTTCTGGGCAAATACAATCCTGGGCCAGGGCCAGGGTCAGGGTTTGGCAAGGTGATTACAACTTGGGGTTCATACCTTTCTCACTTATAGGTTGAGGCCTATGTGTTGTACAATTGCAGGATGAGTGGTCCTAGTCCTGTACATTTTTACCTCACTAGTAGGTAACAGAGGAACTCTGGTGGTGTAGTGGTTAAGGCTGCTAACCAAAAGGTCAGTGGTTCAAATCCACCAGATGCTCCATGGAAGAAAGATGAGGCAGTCTGCTTCTATAAAGATTTACAGCTTTGGAAACCCAATGGGACAGTTGTACTCTGTCCTGTAGGGTCACTATGAGTTGGAATCAACTCTATGGCGGTGTTTTTTTCTTTTTATTTTTTTTTAAATTTTACTTTAATTTTTAAAAACTTTTTAGTGGATAGCACATGGAAGTCCCTCAGTAGTACAAACTGCTAAAAGGAAAGTTGGAGGTTTGAGTCCACCCAGAAGTGCCTGGGAAGAAAGACTTGGCAATCAACTTCTGAAAAACTGGCCATTGAAAACTATGAAACAGAGTTCTAGTCTGATACATGTAGGATTGCCTTAAGTCAGAATCTACTCAGTGACAATTTTTTGTTTGTTTGTTTGTTTTTGGTTGTTGAATGAATAGATGAGTACATGAATGCCATTTAAGAGTCAAGCGAGATTAGGTAGAATGTATATGTCTCCCACTCAAATCTTCTTTTTTTATGATTTCATGAGCAAGACAGATCAGCTTCGGTTAAGAAGCTGCAAAAATCACTGTTGGATTAATCTGGGGTTACAGATGGCAGGATGGAACAGAGAAGGTCCAAGGCAAAGTCTTTATCTAATGGTCCTCAGAATCTCTGACTTGATCACAGAAGGGTCACTTAGGGATGCACCTCAAAACTAAGCAGGGGCTAACCTGGTGGTATTTTCTGAGTGGGTAACTCTTGGTTCTTGAGATTCCCTGGGACCATTTTGGGATACAGGATTGAGATCTGGGATTTTGGTCATCATCCTATGCTGGTTTGCAGAAGCAGTAAGGCTACAGAGCACCATTTTTTTACTTGTGCTAACCTATCTCACTTCTTACCAGTGATAACTGGCTACCATTCAGGGAGTCCAGGGCAGTTGATCTCAAAGTTCAGTGTGGATCAGAATCACCTGGACCCAATCCAACCAGTTGCTATCAAGCTGATTCTGACTCATGGTGACCTCATGTATGTCAGAGTAGTACTGTTTTCCATGGGGTTGTCAATGGCTGATTTTTTTGGAAGTAGATCTCTAGACCTTTCTTCTGAGGTGTCTCTGGGTATATTCAAACTCCTGACTTTCAGGTAGTGGCTAACCACATTAACCGTTTATGCCACCCAGGGACTCCAGTCACCTGGAGGACCTTTTAAAACATGGATTGCAATTGCCTGGAAACAGATTTTTTATTTTTATTTTTTTTTGAAACTTGAGCTTAAAGTATCCCATGAAGTCATCTTTAAACTAAACAACACCTTAGCTGGATAAATAAAGGATGTCTGCCTTAACTATTGCCCCCTATTGAAATATTACTGATATAAGATTGAAGTGACAACATCTAAAACACATGAAAAATTTTAAAGGCAGAGAGTATAAGTTAATGGTGGTGAAACAAGAGGGTCAGAGATAATGAAAATGATGATACAGTGTGAAGTATGTAACTATTGTCAATGAAATAGACATGTGAAATTGTCGAATGGGTGTGTATTTTGTTGCATATATTTTCACACATAAACAAACAAGCAAGCAAACAAACAAACCACAAAACTTAGATTTCTGGGTCTCTCCCCTAGGATCACTATTTCATTTGGTCAAGAAGGGAACTGAGGCTTTGCATTGCTGGCAAGTTCTCGGGCAATGCTGTTGCTGCTGTTTTGGACCACACTTTGACTATGGATCTCTTTCTTCACACCTTCTACCCAGGATTGCAAAAACGAGTGATGTATCCCAGTGAAGTCTTTTGTTCTCAGTGTAGGCTCTCCTCAGATTCTTCCACTCCTTGTGCATTTCAGCAGCCATAGACTTTAAAGGGGGGAGATTTGAAGGATTAGCTACAAAATACCCCAGAAGTATGGTGTCTCCTACTAAAGGCTTTTCACTTGACCTGATAGATTCAGCTCAGGGTCTCAGAGCATCCTTCCCACTGTTGGCAAAAGTTGCAGTACACATTGCTCCTCTTTAAAGAGCTTACCTGTCGGGGCTCCGTGTCTGTGGGTTTGGTTTCTGTTGACAGAGAAGCTCTTGTTTTCACCTATTTGGTAGAGGACACTTACTCTGGCTGAGGAATGCCCTGGGCTCCATTCTCAAAACTAACCCCTGTGTCTCTTGGCTTGGTTTTGAGACCCTGCCCTGTTGTTATTGTTATGTGCTGTCGAGTCGGACCCGACTCATAGCGACCCCTCCTTGGGTTTCCGAGACAGTATCACTACGGAAGTAGATTGCCCAATCTTCCTTCTGAGGAGTGGCTGGTGGGTTTGAACCGCCAGCCTTCTGGTTAGCAGTCAAGTGCCTTAGCCACTATTCTACCAGAGCTCCCGAGACCCTGCCCTAGCTCCTTCCAACCAGTCACTCCCATTTCTTCCTTCTCCCTATACTTACAAGGCAGACTCTGCCCCACTTCCTCCTCAGTGCCTGATATTGTAGCCTTCTGGAAATTGCTACTGCTTACCAGTTATTTATGTATTCTCTTTAGAGTGAACATCCCCCGAAGGCACAGACCATGGCTTAACTCACTTTAAGTGTTTCCTCCTCACCCTGTCACTGTTATATCTTGCTCAGTGCTGTGAGTTTTATGTTGGCACTCAATAAATAAATATTTTCCAAATATAGAAAAGAAGGTCTAAGTCTCATTCCACTTAGATGTAGTTCCCCTGATCTCAATTTAAATGTCTTTCACAATACACATTTGGATTTTAAAGCCAGCTCCTAGAGACTTATGTACTTTCAAAATACTTAAGTTCCTGTAGTTATATCAGAAAAATGTCATCCAGTTTCTAATGAGGAGTTATAATAACCATTTGAGGTGATTCTTTTTCTGATGTTCTGAATGAGATGGAACTGCTTTACGTTGGGTGTTCTAGACCAGAGGTGCATAAGTATTGAAGAATGTGTGGGAAGGAGGATTATGAGTATTGGTAACCAAGTAAAGACTACTGTGAACCCAGAAAAATTCAGTTCTACCTATTTTTTCTTCAGCTGTCAAATTGGATAACGATATCTGCAGAAACTTTCTCCCTCACTTGTGATTTTAAAAGATTTAAAATGTTGAAAGTGCTTTGAAAATTGCAAGGTAAGATGTAAATACAAAGTATTTTCACAATTTCTGCCTGCATACACATTCTAAGTGTTGAACTCTGACATAGAGAACTGAGGGGAATTTCTGGGCCAGTAAATGTGTGTGTGAAATATACATGCAGACACGTGGACACTTTTCAATAGAGAGTCTTCATATCTGCCAGTGCCTGTGTCTCTACCAGCAAGCATTTTGTCTTTCTTTTTTTAAAGATCTGTCCATGGCAAGTGCATATTAGGGATGCTATGCTGATATATTTATATGTGTGCCAGGTTTAACAGGGTGAACTTAAATCTGGCCACTGAACCTATCTGGGTAATTTGCATGCACATTTATTAAATAAAATTATAGATTTGGGTATACCATACATCATGTCCTATTCCTTCTAAATACACCAGGAACATATTGTCAAAGTCTGATTTAATAGTTAGCTACCTATGGAGGTGTTAGTTCTGTGCCTCCACCGCTGATATTTGGAAGAGTTTCATCTGCTCTTTTGTCTTTTATGTTGGAATTGTTGTTAGCTGCTGCTGAGTCAGCCCCTACTTATGGCTGCCCCATTCATAACAGAACAAAGTGTGCCTGCTCCAGTGCCATTCCTGTGATCTGTTGCAATTCCAACTGTTGTGATCCATAGGATTTTCATTGGGTGAATTTTGGAAATAGATCGCCAGGCCTTTCTTTTTCATCCATCTTATTCTGGAAGCTTTGCTGAAACCTGTTCAGCATCATAGCAACCAACATCCAAGCCTCCACTGACAAATGGCTGGTGGGTGCACATGAGTTGCACTGGCAAAGAACTGAACCCAGGTCCATAAATTGGCACTAACTGTTGCAAATATGGAGTCCCTGGATGGTGCAAACAATAAATGCACTCGTCTGCTAACCAAACAATTGGAAGTTCAAGTCCACTGAGAGGCACCTTGAAAGAAAATCTAGGTGATCTACTTTCAAAGAAATCAGCCATTGAAAACTCTATGGAGTACAATTCTTCTCTGACACACATGGAGTCAACACGTGACTGGTTGGTTGCAAATATATTTCTCAGGGAGACATGTTTATATATTCTTTCTTATCCTTACTAGTCTAAGAAAGTTCTTATGCTTTGGTAAGAACTGTCATTCCAGGAAAAAGTCAGTTAGACTAGATCTCCTAGGAAAAGTAAGGCTCTGCATTTCGAACATACCTGGGAAACTGAAGAATACTTCTCCTGACTTAGCAGTACTAGGTATATGACAAATGAAAAAGACCATACTTCACATAATTGACATGAAAGGCATAGATGAGACCTTGACTTCAATGAATGAAATTTGACCTCAGTGAATGAAATCGCCAATTTCTTTTTATAGACATTTATCCAGTGCCTCTGATATATTTGTAAGATCTCATTAATTCAGACACCATTAATTTAGAATTTGAGTTTCTTTGGAGAGGGTCATGTTTTACATTTATCTGTATGGTGACTAGAAAAGTTTCTGCTGCAAGAATTAGGAATGGAAGCAATTGTAGTGGTGACACATTTAACACATATAATCATAACTTAGGCAAGCTGGGCCCCTTCCATGGGTGTTATATCAGCCTGCATTTAAGCTTTTGTAAGACAATATGGGTGTGGAATAGATACAACATTGTTGTACAAAGACTTTAACCAAAAATCTGTCAGACCCAAGGTTCTTCTCTCTCTCCCATGATATCATGTTTTCTTGCTCATGGCACCTCTACTACTCTTTGATCTGCTCCATTTTCTCTTCTAACTAGATTCTTCTGCATGCCCATAGTTTCTGGAGCCTGATAACTTCAGTTGTTACTCAACCCTTGTGTTCTTACTGGTTCCAAACAACAAATGTTCAAATTTCTTGTGCTGTCTTTTTCAAATATCTCACAAGGTATTTGGAAAACAAGACATGTTCGTGTGTTTGTGTATGTGCGTGCACGTGTGCAATGTTATATAGGCCATATTGTCTCAGTTACGTACTGCTCAAACGGAGATACCACAAGTGATGGCTTTAACAAACAGAAATTTATTCTTTCTCAGTTTAGGAGGTTAGAAGTCTGAATTCAGGGTACTACCTCTAGAGAGAGCTTTTCTTTCTCTGTTGGCTCTGGGAGAAGTTCCTTGTCTCCTTTCAACATCTCCATTTGTTTTGGCATCAATCTTCCTAGGTCTAGGAGGTTTTTATGCAGGGACCCCAGTTCCAAAGGATCGCTTCACTCCCGACTCTTCTTTCTTGGTAGTTCTGAGGTTCCTTCTTTTCTGCTCACTTTTTTCTTCTTTTGTCTCTTGTGAGATAAAAGGTGATGCAGGCCACTTCCTGTATATAAGCAGGAACTTTGGGAATGGTCTTTGGCACGCTTGGACCCTGCATGTAGCCGTGTCATTGCTCAGTAGCCTGCTATGCTCTGCCGACCTTGGGACTTACAGTGGACTTAAGTTAATGGCCTGCCGTGTGGTTTGGTAACATCGGGACTGTGCCTCTTGTCAACCTTGGGGCTTCTCCGCCTCAGCAGCCTGCAGCTGTCTGAGTGAAGAAATGCTTCTAGCTCCAGTGGGCTGGGAGCAGGAGGTAGAGCTGGACCCCAAGGTTAAGGGGCTTTCACCCAGCCCCTAGAGCCTGGCATTTTGAACTTGGACTTAAAGCCTCCAAATTGTAAGAATAAACTCCTGTTTGTTAAGGCCATCCCATTTGTGGTATATTCTTGTCAGAGCAGCACTAAGTAACCAGAACACCACCTAATGGTAGTTCCTCAATTAAAACATTCAGTGGATCCCCATTGCCTATAGGACAAATTCCAAACATCTTAGCATAATTTATTACATCCTTTATGGTCGTCCCCCAAATATCTCTTGCTCTTTGTTCACTTTTGTCTCCCATCACTCTATGGGCCCAGTCATATCCACTAACCATTATCCTCACATGTGCTAGTTCTTTTGCAACTTATATATTTGTATAATTGCACTCTTCATGGGGTATCCTTGCTGTATTTATCCACAAGGATCAGCTCAAAACCTTATAATCCACATCATCTGTACTAAATGTCTTAAAATACCTGCTTCCTCCTTAATACTCCCATAGTTCTTTATCCTTTCTTCCACTAGAGCACTTATCACTTTGCACTGGAATTATTTGTTGTCTCATGAAGGTAATACTAATGAACAATGTGGCTGAGTAAGGGCAATAGAAACTGTGTAGTGTGCATTACTCATTTTTGTTCTCTCACCATCTTTTAGCAGCCTGCCTATATTTTCCTATTTCTACAAATTATGAGTCCTCTAGTGAAGGTACAAGTATGAGACCTTGATTCTACCAATCAGAAGCACCCTTGGAAGCTTGGATTGAGAAGTGAGCAATGTGAAGAGGGCAGGTTGTGCCAGAGCACTAATGTCTGGCTAGCCTGGAGGGGGAGGTATCTGGTTCCATGAGTAACCATGATGGAGCTGCAGGAGGCCGTTTTTTAGGCATCATGAATTCTAGTAATAATATCAGTGGTGTCTTGCTAGAGACAACTATGTGATGTGATTGGGCTTGTTCCTGGCTACAAACTTTTAGTTAGCCTTTCTGGCTCTTTCTGGCTGTCCTGGAGAGTACCTAATATCTGTTAATACATTACTTTTATGCTTAAACTAACCAGAGTGGATTATATCAATTACACCTAAGAACTCTGATTAAAAGATAATATATGTGTGTGTGTGTTATTTGTTTTAACATCTATCTATCGGTTGATAGATAGATGCTATAACAAATTATCACAATTTTAGTGCTTGAAACAACACAAATTTTTTATCTTACAGTTCTTTAGTTTGTAAGTCCTACACGAGTCTGCATTCCTTTCTGGAGGATCTAGAGAATCCCTTTCCTTGTCATTTCCAGCTGCTAGAAGAGCTCTGGTGGTGTAGTGCCTAAGGCATTTGACTGTTATCACTCCATGGAAGGAAGCCTGGCCAACCTCCTTCCGTAAAGATTTACTGCCTTGGAAACCCAAAGGGAGTTGCTATTAGTCAGAATTGACTTGATGGCTGTGAGTTTTTTTTTTTTTTTTTTTGGTCTAGTGACCACCCATGTTCCTTGGCTTTATGGCTCCCTTCCCCTGTCTTCAAAGCCAACAACAATAAATGAGTCTATTTCATGCTTTGACTTTCTTCTGCTCCTTCTTCTTTATTTTATTTCTCTCTCTGACTAAAGCCAGAAAAGTTCTTTACTTTGAAGGACTCATGTGATTAGATTGGGCCCACCTGGATAGTTCAGGATCCTCTCTCCATCTCAAGGTCCTTAACCTTAATCTCATTTGCCAAGTACAAGTACCCTTTGCCACATAAAGTAATGTGTTTACAGGTTTTTGGGATTAGTTTGTGTACTTCTTTTGCAGGGCATTATTCTGTTTAATTCTTAGAAACCTAGAAAAAGTTTCTGACTTTTGGAATTTAGGTTTATTACCCCTAGTTCACTGTACACTTCAGGGATGTCATCCTTTCTTGCTTATCTTCATGTAACTAGCATGGATTTGATTGTTATTGAATGGATTAGTGACTGTCTCTACCCCTCCTTTTGGGTGTTGTTGGGGCTTCATGAAGATAGACATAGCCCACAACTCTTAGGAAACTCCTGGGCTTTGCTATGGCACTATTGGGTATGTTCCTGCACCAGTTTTTACCTCAGCATTCAGGAACATCACACTTTGCATCTTTAACTTAAGTATTCCTCCAACATCCTAGGGAGGTGAGGCAGACTCCAATGTGAAATATGAAAATGGAGACACATGGAATCTCGGGCTTTTCTACAATCACCAAGGGAGGTAAGAGCTGTTGCTTCCCTGCTCAGACCTTCACCAAACCTCACCACTTTCTTTCCTGCCATTCACAATCTGTCACATAGTAATTCTGAGGGTGTGTGCGTGTGTGGGGGGGTGGGGGTGGGGAGACAAAAATGCCTTCTAGAAGTCCAAGGGAACTTTTCAGGAGACAGCACATCTGGCAATGCTTCAGACTAAGACTTGTCCTAGATTCTGTGATGAAATAGACAAATAAACATGGTGGATGCTTTTAACTCATGGAAATGTGGTTAAAAATCTTAAATGATTTCCCACTGTCTTAGGATAAAATCCTAAATAGTAACAAAGGCTCACAAGGCCCTGCATGATCTGGGCCCTGCCTACTTCTCTGGTTTTCTCTCTCACTAGTATTTCCCTGGCTCTATTATTGTAGCCAAGCTAGTAATTTTCCAGTTTTTCAAAGCTGTCATGCCCTGTGCTCATGCTGTTCCTTTTCTGATACCTTTCCTTTTGAATGGTGGCCTCAAAAAAGATATCTCTACATCCTAACTACTAGAACTTGGGAATAAGGAAATAGGGTCTTTGAAGATGTAAACTAAGGATCTCAAGATGAGATCATGCCGGATTATCTAGGTGGCAAGTGTCCTTATAGAATATAGAAAAGGAGAAGACACAGCCACAGAAAAAGCCATGGAAGGAAAGAGACAAACTAACGCCATAAGCCAAGGAATGCTGGGAACCACAGAAACTGGGAAAGGCAAAGAAGGACACTCCCCTACAGCCTTTGGGGGGACTGCAGCCCTGCAGACACTTGGTTTCCTACTTCTAGCCTCCAAACTGTGAGAGAATAAATTTCTGTTGTTTTAAGCCACTGTTCATGGTGATACATTATGACAGCCCTAGGAAAGTAATACACCTTTCCTATTCCTTCATCTAGCCAACTCACACTCATCTTTCTGTTCAAGGAAGGCATTCCTGACATCCTAGGCACAGTTAGGTCTTCTTACTCTATAGACTCATAACAACACTTCACAATTGTAACCGATTTATGCCTTATCAGTAGTTATGTGATTACCCCTTAAAGGTCAATCTTTCTTCTTTAGACTATAAACTCCATAAGGAACTTGTTTACCACTTTCTTCTCAGAGTCTAGCATATCTGCACTAGAGTATGTACTAAATAAGAATTTATTGAATTAAAAGCTTTTGAGTAAAACCCCAATATGCTAAGGAAGATATCATCGAGGAGATTAGGAGGTAGTGAGTTTCCAGTTCTGCTGCAAATTCTCCCAGCCAACCACTTTAGTTTACATTTTTAAATCTCTCAAAGCATCTCCTTTATTCTTTATTCTAAGGCATGAAATTATTGAACAAACACTCAATAAGGGAAAGAAAAGCACTAATGTCATACTATTAGGGGAAAAACACACACACATGCACATACAACTCAAGCAGCAAAACTTGTTCTAGGGCCAGTTTTGTCAATACCTATGAAATGACTCCAGGCAAGTTATTTAATTTCTACCTGATTTATAAGAAAAGCCTGATGTCATGGGTAGGAAGATTCAACATTGTGAAAATGTCAGTTCTACCCAAAGCAATCTATATATTCAATTCAATCCCAATCCAGATCCCATCAGCATTCTTTAAGAATATGGAAAAACCAATCACTAATTTTATATGGAAAGGAGAGAGACCTTGAATAAGCAAAGCACTATTGAAGAAGAAGAACAAAGTAGGAGGTCTCACACTCCTGAATCTTAAAACCTACTTTATAGCCACAGTAGACAAAATAGCCTGGTACTGGTACAACTACAGACACATAGACCAGTGGAACAGAATTGAGAATCCAGAAATAGATCCATCTACATATGGTCAGTTGATTTTTAACAAAGGGCTGAAATCCATTAAATAGGGGAAGAGATGGTTTCTTTAACAAATGGTGCTGGCAAAACTATATATCCATTTGCAGAAAAGTGAAACAAGATCCATACCTCACACCATACACAAAAATTAACTCCAGATGGATCAAAGGCTTAAGTGTGAAACCTAAAACTATAAAGTTACTCAAGGAAAAACTAGAGGCAAATTTAGGGGTCTTAATGTATGGCATAAATAGACTGTCAAGCAAAATCCAAAAGGCACAAACAGCTGAAGATCAGCAAGATGAATGGGACCTTCTAAAAATTAAATTTTTATGTGCTTCAAAAGACTTCTTCAAAAGAGTCAAAAGAGAACCTACATATTGGGAAAAAATATTTGGTAATGGCATATCTGACAAGGGACTTACCTCTAAAATTTATAGAAAACTCCAACATCTCAACAACAAAAAGATTAATAATTCAAAAATGGGCAGAAGACTGAATAGACACTTCACCAAAGAGGATATTCAGGCGACCAGCAAATATATGAAGAAATGCTCACAATCATTAGCCATCAGAGAGATGCAAGTCAAAACAACAATGAGATATCATTTCACCTCAGCACTGATGGCAAAGCTCAACAGGACAGAAAATAACAAATGCTGGCAAGGATGTGGAGAGATTGGGACTTTTATACACTGCTGGTGGGACTGTAAAATGGTACAACCACTGTGGAAAGCAATATGGCAATTCCTTAAAAAACTGGAATTAGAAATACCATTTGGCCCAGCAATCCCATTACTAGGTATATATCCTAAAGAAGTGAGAGCCAGGACCAGAACAGATATAGGCACACCCATGTTCATTGCAGCACTATTTACAATAGCAAAAATATGGAAACAACCTACTTGCCTATCAACAGAAGAATGGATAACCAAACTATGGTACATACACACAATGGACTACTATGCAACAGTAAAGAATAACGTAGAATCTGCAAAACACTACATAACATGGATGAACTAGGAGGACATTATGCTGAGTGAAATAAGTCAATCAGAGAAGGCAAACATAGTATTAGTTCATTATTGTAAAAAGTCAAGGAAAGGTTTATATATAGAAGGCAACTTTCTTTGTTGGTTACCAAGGGTGGGAGGGGAGGGGAGGAAACACTGCAAAATAAATAAATAAATAAAAATTTAAAATAAAAAAAAAAAGATAAAGTCCTGATGATCTATTTCTGAAAAACCAGCTGTTGAAAACCCTATGGAGCACAATTCTACTCTGATAAATGTGGGGTCACTATGAGTTGGAGTCGACTTAATGGTGACTGGCTGGTTTGTGTTTTGGCTCACCTCTCAGCCTGACTTGTGCCTCATGCTGTTTCTCTTCTGGTCCAGGCGCACCAGTGCCTCTTCTCACCATTTCTATGTTTTAGGAGGGAGGAATAATGGACACACATCTTCCTCTAAATTTGCATTTTGCAATCTTGAAATTGCTCTCCAATTTTATAGAAAGATAGGAAGAAGTAAAGTAATTGTGGGAGAGTGAACTTAAATGGTCAGGGCAAGTAGGAAGGCAGAATGAATCCTTTGATAAATTGCAGTAGGAACCATATGGTTTATCTAGTTCAGGCACTTGAGGGTAAGATAAACTCAATCAGTTCATCCAAGATTAGTGACCAAGCCAGGACTCAGATACACTTCTTTAAACTTCTAGTTCAGATCTCTTTTCTTGCCATCATGTCCTTTATATACTCTAATGTCTTGTGCCCATACATGGACACAGACACATAAACAATGTAATCAATAAACCTACATAATTCAGAGGCCAGCTGGAATCCCTCTGTCCTTTGAAATTTAAACAACACTGGCCTGAGACCCTCATCCTATGGGCAGCGGGGACCTACCTCCACTCCCAATTTCCCAACAGATACTCTTTTGCTGGTCATCTCTGGCTCTGAGTTCCTACTTCAGTTGAATTAGTTGAATTTATGGGTCATATGAGTCGGGGCTGACTCAACGGCAAACAACAACAACAACAATGGGTCATCTGGGCAACCTGTGCATGTATTGCCTTTCCATATTTAGCTTTATCCCTCATTGACATGATCCCCTCACTCCCCCTAAATGGCAGCATCACAGGCTATGTGTGGAGCAGACGACACTAAGTGAAGATTTGGGGGCATGAAGGGACTTTACATTGCAGCATCACAAACAACTTCACTACATCATTCTTGGGCATTTCCTGTTGACCACTGTTCTCAGCAAGAGGTGCCTTCAGCCATCTTACAGGACTTTCTCTCTCATCTTACACAAATCCTGTTACCTTTGTGTGCAAAGAAATTTATCTATGTCTTTTAGTGTCTCCATTGAGACGAAACTCTTAGGGACCATCTTGCTCACTTTAGAAAGCATATCAGGGTATTTTCCTAACCAAAGGCAGGTCTATTCCTGAGATAAACTTTATCTAGAGTCATATGTGTGTGCCCATGTGCATGCATATGTGTACACATGTGTATAAATACATTATGGCTCATTTGCGCTTAATATTTTCCTATTTAAGTTGCGGAGAGCTGGGTTTGATTTCTAGCCGTTGCCCCTCAGGCTCATCAGCCATCTATCAGTGGAGGCTTGCACATTGCTGGGATGCTGAACAGTTTTCTGCAGAGCTTCCACACTGAGACAGACTAGGAAGAAGGACTTGGTGATCTACACTGAAAACCAGTCAGAGAAAACTCTATGGATCACAGTGGTCCACACCCATAGTGTGTATGGTCATTGTGAGTCAGGTGCTGACTCAACAGCAGCTGATGACAACAGGGTTATGCTATTCAGGGTTCTGAGTTGCATGGAACCAATACTGACTGGCTGATAGAAGGTAATGGGTAATAGGTAGAACTAAAGGGAAGGTTGGAGAAACCGGACTGAGGAAAGAGCTCTTCTGTAGCAAAGCTTATCTGGTGAGGACATTGCAGACCAGCTATTGCTGGAGGTCCTGGGTCCTGCATGCTGTTGTTGGCTCTGATAGCATTGAAATACAAAACATATTAAAAAAAGTGCACAATCATATTTGTACAGCTCAATGAATTGTCACAAAGTAACCATATACCCAGCACCCATTGACACAGATTATTATCAATATCCCATTTGTAAAAGTTCAGTGTCAACAAACATTGAAAACAATTTTCCAAATTGTGCCAATTTACACTCCTAACAGCAAATATGAGCATTCCAGTTGCTCCATATCCTTGCCTAATCTGCTGCTGTCATCTTCATTTTGGTCATTACGGTGGCTCTGGTGATGTAGTGGTTAAAGCACTTGGCAGCTAACCAAAAGATTGCTGGTTTGAAGCCACCAGCTGCTTTGCAGGAGAAGGATGAGGTAGTCTGCTTCTGTGAAGGTTGATAGCCTTAGAAACCCTGTGGGGGCAGTTCTAATCTGTCCTATAGGGTCACTATGAGTTGGGATAGAGTATGGTAGTGGGTTTGGTTTTTGGCTTAGTGAATTTGTAATGCTATCTCATTCTGGTAGCGTAGTGCCTAAGGCACTTGACTGCTAACCAGAAGGCTGGCGATTCAAATCCACCAGTCACTCCTCGGAAGGAAGGTTGGGCAATCTACTTGCATAGTGATACCACCTTGGAAACCCAAGGAATGGTCACTATGAGTCAGGTCTGACTTGATGGCACATAACAACAACAACATTTCATTGTGGGTTTTAATTTAAATCTCTCTGATAATTAGTGAAGTTGAGTGGCTTATCACATTTTTTGGACATTTGATATTTACTTATGTACTTTTTTTTTCTATTGAGGTATCTTCCCTTTTCTTACTGATTTGTAGAAATTATTTATTCTGGATGCAAATCCTCTGACAAATAAGTCTGTTGCAAATATCCTCTCCACTCTGTGGCTTGTGTTTTCATCTTTACGGTATGTCTAAACAAAAGTTCTTAATTTTAATGTAGTGCAATTTATTGATTTTACGTCCCTTTATTGTTAATGCTTTTTGTATCCTTTAATGTTAATGTTGTTTGTATTAAGAAACTTTGCCTACTTCAAAGTTATGAAGATATTCTCCTGTGTTTCTTCTAAAAGCTTTATAGTTTATCAATGGATTGCTTTTTAACATAATGTTTAAATATTTCAGTTATGACACGGAATAGTTACAGTTCTCTTAAGAATAATTACTAAATCTATGTTAATTATTTTTGTCCTCTTTAAACGGATTATGACACATAACCTCTAAAAGCACCAAATACTAGCAATGGTTTAGATCATTTAAGACTAATGAGTTATCCCTAAACAATTTTTATTGTTGAAAGTAAAGTTACTAATCAAGAGTTCCATTTGCAAAGGAAAAATTTGCAGTTTATATTTGAGCAAAAATGGCATCTATCTGGCCTCTTTTGGTTGCAAATGACAAAAATTCAACTCCAAGTAGCATAAGGGAAATAAGAAAAGAGAGGAATGAAGAGTAGGTTGGGCTGGTACTATCTTAAAGGCACAGCTGGATTAAGGGACTAAAATAACGTATTAGGGCATTGCCTCTCTCTATCATCTCTTCATCTGCTTCTCTCTCTGTTTTTGCTTCATGTCAAGTGGAAAAAAGGACAGTCACTACTAGCTCTGAGCTTATATTCTTATAATTTACAATCTAGAAAGGAGATCTTTTCTTTTCATAGGGAAAGTGTGCTTAAATATTATTATCTCAGACTCATTCACTGTCATCAAGTTGGATTCGACTCATAGAGACCCCGCCTTGGGTTTCTGGGGTGATATCACTATAGAAGTAGATTGTCCTAAACTTTGTTCTGAGGAGTGGCTGATGGGTTTGAACCATCAGCCTTCTGGTTAGCAGTCAAGTGCCTTAGGAGAAGGCACTTATTGGAGTTACTTGTCGTATGCCCATCCCTGATCCTATTACATAAAATGTTCTGTGATCCGGCTTGGGTCGCATGCCCACTCCTATGGCAGTGAGGGGAGGACAGCTGGGTCACTGTAATTGAAAGCCCTCCTTGAGCATGTGAGGTGGGTAGTTGGTTTTCCAGTAGGAAAGTGAGGCACTATTTTCAGATATCCACTGAAATATATTTCTGTTAAATTAAAGTGTCAAGAAAAGGAAGAATCTTTCTGTCATCAAAGGATTTCCCTAGCCTTTTATGGCATTTCTTCTCATAAACTTTTATAAGACAGGAGCTGTGCTAGGTGCTGGGGATGGTTATCAGCTGCCATTGAGTAGGATCCGGATTCATGATGACCTCCATGCACAATGAAGGAAACCCCCGCCAAAGGGTTTTCATTGCTGGTTTTTGGAAGTAGACCACCAAGCCGTTCTTACTAGTCTGTCTTAATCTGAAAGCGCCACTAAAATCTGATCAATTCACAAGCCCCCACTGATAGACGGGTGGTGGCTGCACATGATGTGCATTGGTCAGGAATTGAACTTGATCTCCCACATGGAAGGCGAGAATTCTATCACTGAACCACCAATATTAGGTGAAATACCACTTTTTGTGACTTTAAGGTCCATACGATCTTTTAGCTGGATGGACACATCAACAGAGAAATGCAATATAATGTGATGTTTACAAAATGGGGACCTGTGCAAGTCACAGTGGCACATCTGCTGGTGCCTGCAGAGGAATCCCAGAGGAGGAGCAATCAGAACTAGCTCTTACAGAAGTGAAGCTTGCTGGCAGAGAAGCAGTGGAAGGCAAGGGTGACTTCCTGGCAAAGACAACAGCTTGGCAAAAGCAGAGGAGTGTGACAGAGTAAGGTGTGGTCAATGTGCATCCATGTTCAGTACGTCAACACAGCTGAGAGCATTTTTACACGCTGGCTCCATCCCTACCGATTGTGGCAAAGGGCTGGTATTAAAAGGGACAAATAGGAGACAGCATTTCAGGTAGGCAGCCATAAGGCCAGTGGAAGCTTTAAGTCCCAGAATGGCTACATTTTGGCCACATCAAAATGGAGTTCTATCCAAAGGTCTTTGGGAAAGCATTTATGAAGAGGATCAATCCTCCACAGCTTCTTCTCAAAGAAGATGCACTACTGAGCTATTGCTACTTTAAGATTCATTTCAGTTTGAGCTAAATTCAGTGCTGCCCTTTCACTGAGGTCCTTCCCCTCTCCTCTCTTCTCCATAAGTGTGTACGTGTATGTGCCTGCATATGCTGTTATCTTTCTCTCACTTTGAAAGACTGCTTGCTCTGTGTCATGTTGACAAGGAGAAGACATGCTGAGAAAATGTCACAGCTGAATGGTCCCAAGGGAAACAGCTTTGTCAAATGCCAAATGTGTGGAAAGATAAAGGCCCACTAGCCTCTGGAGGGGGAGTGCCTAAGGAAGGATGAGCTAGGGGCTGGTGCCCCCAAAATGCCCTTAGGCCTTGTTTCAGAGCTAGCTAAAGGTAGGGGGCTGTTATTAGGGAAGAGTAGGATGGGGTTCTTTTTAAGATTCATGGTCCAGCCTGCCAAACTTGAGCTCTGGATATAATGAAGGTGACTGACAGATGAGTTTAGGCTTGAAGGACCTACAGCCCTCCTGGGATCTGGAAAAAAATAGCTTTCTGACCAAAGAAGGACATATCTGAACCCTCCACAGAGGTTTTGACTTAGTAGGAGGGGAAAAAACAATGGCATGCTATGAACTAGACAAGATTGTTCAGGATTCCTTACCCCCATTTCCACCTGAATTCTTAAGCAGTTTTTTAGGGACCTAGAACTTTTCCAGAAGCAAATGGACAGAACTACAGGTAGCTCTGCAAAACTACACTATATGTGGTTTTTGGATTGGAATTGGCTGGGTTTTACGTTTCCTGAGCCAGACTAAACAAACCCTTGTCTCCAGCTCACAGTAGGTTGGATTCTGGAGAAAGCAATGCTCATGCATCTTTCAGGCAGAAATGGAGAAGCTCTTTTCCTTCATTTGATGTTTTAGAGGTGTTCATAAGACTGCTAAGATGGTTGCTATTCAGTAAAGAGTCAACTCTCATCTCTTCCTCACAAGAACATGCCAAACACTAAATTTATTAAAACAAAAGCCACACCTGTCCTTATTTGGTCATCCCAGGTTGGCATAGATGGTTTGGAATTTCCACATATAGAAAGAAATAGAAGTGAAGAACTCAGGTGCTAGATGGAAGACTGCATCCCCCACACTCTGCAAACACTTTACAGCATTTGCTCCCTTTTATCCACAGACATTTCCCAGATTTATGAAGTGCCAGATCATGGGAACAGGACAATGGACATTTTTCTAATCATTCATTAAATGAACATAATATAAGAGTTTATTATGTTATATGTAGAGACTTAGGGAATATTCAAAGAGCAGTGACACATGAGCTCTGTCTCACTGACTCTTAGGAGAAAGAAGACATGTAGACAAATAAGGATAATTTGATGTAAGAAGTGTAAAAAATAATAAACTCACCAAAATTTGAACATACGTTTTATTTTGAGCAGTTATTCTATAAGCATATAGGGAGACAATTTTGATTCCAGAAAAAACAAATGACTCAAAGAAACTAGATACAATGAGTCTTACAGAGAGATGAAAAAGGAGAAGAAAGATCAACCATTGACTAATCTTAATGTGATGGACTGAATAAAGCTTGCCTTCTCCTCTTTACTGAGGTCTATTGATATTAGTTTACTCCTGGCCTGGCTGCTAATAATTTGGCTCTCCACCCACCTGCAGCCATGAGACTCGTTGAGATTCAAGTTAGGAAGTAAAGTTTTGACAACTATACTTTTCTAGCAGTGTGAGACATATTTATATTGCTGTAGAGAAGTTTCTGGCAGGCTTTTACAGTCTGGGTCACACTTTTTATAGTTAATATTTAGTTTCATGGATAGGAAAAACCTTAAAATCAAAGTAAGATTCTGTTATTAATCTTAATAATAGATAATAATTTAATAATAATCAAACCTTAATGAAGGTTTGAATAAAGGGCTATACATGCCAACTCTCATTGGTTATAAGCAAACTCTGGCCACTATAAAGTAATACAAGATTTATTAGGATCCTGAGATAACTTACGAACTAAGGCTCAGAAGGACAGAAATAAGGACAATTCCTAGGAACTCCAGATGCAGACTTAATGTTTAGGATGCTGTCCTAAGCTTCACTCACTTTTCCTCTTGCTGCTCCTTTTCTGTTCCAGGCAGACCTGTTTGAAGCAGTTCTTGTCTCTTTCTTATAGTATCTTGCTTGAAAATGCCAGAAGTAGCCAAGGTACTCTAGCATCCAAGCCAGGGAGGAAAGCAGCTCACTGCTGCATGCCCTTATCAACTCAGACTCTCCCATATTTTAAGGGCTGTCAGATTCAGCATTTTATTTGTAGGTACTAATATCAAGCCAAGGTGGGTGGTGGGTGAGGTACTATGATTGGCTTAGTCTGGATCAATGCCTGCTTCCTGGATTGGCATGAAGGGTGGGGAGCAATGTTTGTTGGAGGAAAACATGGAGAGGTAGGATGCTCAGCAGAAAATAACATCAAGATGTCACCCACAAGTGCTACTCAAAGACAGAAGAGGTTACTTCTAGATGATGAAATAAAAAAAACTTTCCGAAGAAAAAAAACCTAAAACTTGTCATCAAGTTGATTCTGATGACATCAGTGATTCATGGTGATCCCAAGTGTTACAGTGTAGAACTCAGCTCCACAGGGTTTTCTTTGCTGTGATCTTTAGGAAAGCAGATTGCAGGCATTTGTTCCACAGTACTGCTGCGTGGGTTTGAACTGCCAACCTTTTGGTTAGCAGCCAAGCATAAACTACTTGGGCCACCCAGAGACCTAGAGCTTCCAGAAGAAGCTGAAATTGGGCGTGTAAAAAATTATTATGGTAAAATATATATAATAAAAAATTTTCATTTTAAGCACTTATAAGTATATAATTCAGTGACGTTAATTACATTCACCATGTGCAACTGTCACCACCAGGGACAGATTGGATTACCCATTAATAAGGTAAGCATGGGTGTACTTGTGCTTACTTACTAATCTGTAGTTAACAATTTCACATGGTGGAAAAAACATGTGAAACATCACTCAGGTTAGTAAGTACAAGTAAGCCCATGCTTACCTTGCTTGCTGGGTACTCCATCCCTGTCAGGGATTATAAATTTGAAAAGAGGCTTTGACTCTGTAGAAAAGTGCTGTGGGGTTGGGAGAGACACAGATGCCAGCCATATCTAGAAGAAGAAATTTTGATGTGGTGAAAAAATGTGAAATTGTTGACTACAGATTAGTAAATAAGTACAAGTAAGCCTGTGCTTACCTTGCTTATTGGGTAATCTGACACTGATCACCACTATCTATTTATAAAAATTTTTCATCACCTCAAACAGAAACTCAATATCAGAAAGTAACACCTCCCCATTCCCCTTTCCTGCTAGCTCCTGGTAACCATGAATAAACTCTGATCATTTTTCCTTTACGTATTCTGGATATTTTGTATAAGTGGTATCATACACCATTTGTCCTTCTGTGTTTGATTTATTTCACTCAGCATAATTATTTCAAGATTTATCTATGTCATAGTATGTATCAGAACATCATTTATCTTTAGGACTGAATACTATTCCATTGCATGGGTATACCCCTCTTTTTTTTTTTTTTTAATGCATTCACCAGTTGATGGACACTTGAGTTCCTTCTGTTTTTTGGCTATTATGAAAAATGCAACAATGAACACTGGTGTACAAGTATCTGTTTGTGTCCCTGTTTTCAAGTCTTTTGAGTAAGGGATTGCTGAGTCATAAGGCCCGAGGTGGCTATGTTTGGTTAATATACATAGAAAGGCAGAGAGAGCAGGGAAAGGCAACAAAGCAACCCTTAAGGGAAAAGAAGTAGAGGTAAGACTGCATTTGACAGCTGAGGAAGGGTAGAAGAAGGGGAAAAGTGAGAGAAATTAATCTTTGTTTCTTCTAGAGTTTTAGTTTGTTCTAGTCCCTTGTAAGGTCTGATTGCCCTTGGTTTTTGTAAGATTATCTAGTGCTTTTGGTTTTCATGAAATATCTTTCTATCTTTACAAACAATTCCTTTCAAGTGAAATTTTGTCTCTTGTCATTCCTGAAGGATGTTGGGATTTGGTCTTGTAGACATGAGCCAAGAGATAGGAAATAAACACACTATGTAACTTGAACTAAGACTAAAGGTGGGACAGTGTGAGATTTAATTAAAGAACAGTAAGAGTAGTTCAAGGAGTCCTGGTGACATAATGGTGTAAGCACTCAGCTGCTAACCAGAAAGTTGGCAGCTTGGACCCAACAGGGCCTCTGCAGGAGAAAAGACCTGGCAACTTGCTCCTGTTAAGATTAAAACCAAAAACCACACCCATTGCCACTTAGTTGATTCCAACTTCTAGCAGCCCGGTAGGACAGAATAGAATTGCCCCGTAGAGTTTCCAAGGCTGTAATCTTTATTGAACAGACAATCACATCTTTCTCCTGTGGGGTGGGTGGTAGGTTTGAACAGAAGACCTTTTTGTTGGCCAAGTGCTTTAATCACTGAGATACAAAGGCTCTGATCCATAACGATACAGCCTAGGGAGCCCTATGGAGCAGTTCTACTCTGTCCTATGTGGTTGGTCCTTATGAGTCTGAATAAACTCCATGGCACACAACAACAATAACAAAAGTAGTTCAGGTTGCCCTGTTCCTTTTGAAAACAAAGGCTGGGAAGTGAAGTGGGAAAGTAGGTGAAGTCAGATTGTGATGACTAAGGTTTATGAAAGTTAATTGGAATTTAGGGTTGAGCTACTGAATTTTTGAACTGGAGAATGAAATAATTAGACTAAGGCTTTGGGAAAATCATAATGAAGGGATACCACATTTGTATCCAAAGAGGATGCAAAGTCCTCTTTTTCAAGGAGAGGAGCACAATGCCTTCTATGCCTCACCTCCATGCAATCTGGTCTGGGCTAACTTATTTCATACTGGATGTGGACCCCTTTATGGCTGATGGCACCCAAAACAACCCAAGATTCTTCTAATCTCCTTCCCTGAGCAGTCATATTTAAACCGAGTGTTGAGGGGGAGTAGGAATTTTAAAAACATGAGTGGGCAACACTTTTTAAAAGACTATCAAGGCAATTATTCAATTTCCTCTCACCTGGAGTAATCACATTATACAAAACAATACATTTTGAGGCATTCTGGTTTTGAGAACATTGCTTGGATGACTCTGAACAGGCAGAGAAAAGTTGCTAATGATGGGGAATGTTTATTACTTTTCTTATGCTAGCAATAATAGTCCTAATTGTACAGATAAATATTTTGATGCATATGCCCAAGATCATTCAGCTATGGAAAATAAGTCAGGTGGTGTTCTCAGATAATTTTCAGGATCTGCAGTATTGATTTCACGAGTGCCCTGTTTGCCACCACATGCATGCTCACTTTTATAAGAGCCCTCTGTGATAGGAAGAGAAACATAAAGAGTTCAGGAACAGTGAGTTCCAACTAATTTAGCAGCCAGCCTGCTCTCAGCAGTGGTGGCTAATAACCAGGTTAGAAAGCATTTTAAATAAAAATGATCCCTGAGTGTGAGTTGCAAGAGCCCAGTAACAGCCCAGTTAGGCAAGTATGTTCTGGAGAAGTAGTGATGGGCCAAGAGGATTCTCTGTATTAGTTTGAGCTGGGGGATTCCATATAGATAGGATATGAAGGAATAAGCCAGGATGATAATCACAATCATCTCTCTTGCTGCTCATAGGCTACATAAAAGTTCTGGCCAATTAGCCAGGGCTTCTCTCCACTTCTCCTGCTTGTCAGTGCTGCTAATGGTGATGAGGGCAAGAGGGCATGTCTCATTTCAGTATCCATCTCATCATTGCCCTACTCTACTTACTAACAGTCAGTTCTGCTGTTGATGCTACTCAGGCAGCATACGTAGAGGTAAGGATCTCTGGCATAGTGGTTAAAGAATTTGGCTAACCAAAAAGTCATCAGTTCAAACCCACCAGCTGCACCATGGGAGAAAGATGAGGCAATATGCTTCTGTAAAAATTTACAGCCTTGGTGAAACCCTATTGGACAGTTCTTCTCTGTTCTGTAGGGTTGCTATGAGTTGGAATTGATTTGATGGCAGTGGAATTTATACATAGAGGTACCATGGGAAGGGTGCTATTAAATGGAGGTTAAAACAGTGTAAGTGTTGGCAAGAAGTGGAGGATTAAAGGACAGTGAGTGTTTCATTTATTCTTGCCCAGGTTATATGAAAACAGGGCCTTGCCAAGACACAAGGGAAGGTGCTCTTCTTTGAATCTCAGCCCTATGACCTGTAAAATATAGAGCCAGGAATAGAAGTTCTTAAGAATTCCTTCTAAAGTCCTTGTGATGTAAATCTGGATTCCTGACATCCCTGGGGTTCATTCTCCATCACTTAAAGGGGATATGTGAGGGGCACCAGGGCCCTGAGTGTGGCCCTTTCCTGCCCAGAGAGACTTGGATTATAGTTTGGGAAGGAAAACAGACAAAATAAAGCCTGACTAGTTCTCTGGGGGGTTGTACCTGGTGGCATTTTAATTAACTGAGAAAACAAAGTATTTCTCTGCCTTAATTTTCTCAAGGGTGGGTCAATAGCCTACACTGTTTCCTGCTGTTTAGGTAGACAAAGGCTGCGCTGTAAATAACCAAAGTATGTGGAATGGAAAGGGAGTGTTCTACCTTCATATATCCAAGATTTGAAAATTATTGTTTCCATTTTTTTTTTTCCCTCAAATTAACAGTGTGTTCTGTATTTCTTAGGAGTTCTGGTAGTGCAGTAGTTACAAGTATTAGGTAGCTAACTAAATGGTTGGCAGTTTGAATCCACCAGCCACTCCAGTGGCTGTCTGCTTCCATGAAGATTTACAGCCTTGGAAACGCTATGGGGGAGTTCTACTCTGTCTCATAGGGTCACTATAAGTCGGAATTGACTCAATGGTGGTGGATTTGGTTTTTGGAGTTCCATATCTCTTTGGCTGATATAATTTAAATGATTAGAGTTTCAACTAGATCAATCATCATTTGTTGTTGTTGTTAAGTGCCGTCGAGTTGTTTCCGACTCATAGCAACCCCATGCACAACAGAACGAAACACTGCCCGATCCCGCGCCAGCCCCACAATCCCTGCTATACTTGAGCCCATCATCGCAGCCACCATATCAATCCATCTGCTTGAAGGCCTCCCCCTCTTTCGTTGACCCTCCACCCTACCAAGCATGACATCCTTCTCCAGGGAATGGTCCCTTCTGACAACATGACCAAAATAGGTGAGACGAAGTCTGGCCATTCTTGCTTCCAAGGAACATTCTGGCTGCACTTCCTCCAGGACAGATCTGTTAGTTCTTTTAGCAGTCCACGGTACTTTCAGCATTCTTCGCCAGCACCACAACTCAAAAGCATCAACTCTTCTTCGATCTTCCTTATTCATTGTCCGGCTCTCACATGCATACCAGGCGATTGGAAATATCATGGCTTGTGTCAGGTGCACCTTAGTCCTCAATGAGATATCCTTGCTCCTCAGCACTTGAAACAGTTCCTTCGCAGTTGACTTTCCCAATGCTACACGTCGTCTAATGTCCTGACTGCTGCTTCCGTTGGCATCGATTGTAGAACCAAGCAACATGAATTCCTTCATCATACCAATACAGAATTCCTCTCTCTAATTCATTCCTTTTCCCATGCTCCCCTCTTTTCCAATAGACATTTTCATATGTGTGCCCAGGTCAGGGCAATAGGAATAGACAGAACCTCAAGTGGTCCATGCATGCACTGGGGGAACAGCCATGCAGACTGTGTAACAGAGAGCAAAGCACAGTGTCTGGCACATAAGAGAGTTTACTCAAGGAATCTTTGTCTGAAAAAGAGAGAAAGAAATTAAGAAAGGAAGAAAGAAATACAAAAAGAAAAAAAAAAAAAAAACAACTCACTGCCGTCGAGTTGGATCTGACTCATAGTGACTCCTCCTTGGGTTTCCAAGGCAGTATCTCTATGGAAGTAGACTTCCCAGTCTTCCTTCTGAGGAGTGGCCGGTGGGTTTGAATCACCAGCATTCTGGTTAGCAGTCAAATGCCTTAGGCACTATGCCACCAGAGCTCCCAAAATACAGACTCAATAATTTTGCTATCAGCTTTTTGAGGAAGCTTGTCCTACCTACCATGGAATAATTTGTCAGAAAAGTCTTCTGTTTCTTCTTAAACTGAATTCTGTGCCTCTGTGGTTCTATCTACTGGCCCTATTTTGCCTTCTCTTCCCCTTAACATCCTTAACATCCTGGCACATAAGAGAGTTTACTCAAGGAATCTTTTTCGGAAAAAGAGAGAAAGAAATGAAGAACCTTTAAGAACCTTCTCACCTATCACCTTTCTTTGCCTTTCCTACCCATATTTCCCCTTCTTAGTTGTCCAGGGAAGTGACTGAAATAATCTGTCCAGGATGCTCCAGGAAGTCCTGGGCTAGCTTGGCTGCCTTTGTGAGTCTCTTCTCCTAAGGTTTAATTTTGTAGAGGCAAAGGTTTAGAGAAAACCCAGCTGAGATGCACCACAACTGGGTACTGCTGGACTGAGGCCAGTACATCATTGCCAAAAAACTAGTTGCCTTTGTGTCAACACCAACTCACAGCAACCCCATGTATATCAGAGGAGAACTGTTCCATAGAGTTTTCAATTGCTGAGTTTTTGGAAGCAGAGCACCACGCCTTTCTTCTGAGGCACCTCTGGCTGGATTTGAAACTCTAACCTTTCAGTTAGCAGCTGAACATGTAAATCATTTGTAACTCCCAGAGACTTGGGTCAGAGGACACTACATCTATAATCCTGCATCCCAGTGGAAATATATCTTCTTAGCAAGTGCAATATTTTACTCCCATGTGCACCTAGAATACTAAGCCCCTTGTCAGTCTAAGCTTTGCTCTTTGCTATTCTAGACCATCAAGGATTCCATCATAGTTTAGGAGCTCTGGTGTCTTAGTAAAATGTGACAAAGTATGAGCACAGCTATGAAACTTTAAGACCACCTCTATTCATCCCAAAGTGAAGGGGAAATGGGACAGTTCTCTAGCTTACAGTAGTGTTAAAGGTTTTCAACAAGGATCTTAATTATGATTCCAAATCTGACTTGAGTGTCTTTCTCTTATGACTCTTCAGTGTAACACAGACCCTTCTCTTCTGAGTCAATCTCCTCGACAGCCGTGCCTTATATTCCCTTAGTAGAGGTTACGTCCACTTGTCCTACTTCTAAACCCAAGCTCTTAGCCAGTTTTAGAAAATCTAAATTCAGTTTTACTCCTAGCAGTCCTTATTAGTTTACTAGGTCATAGAGGTTTTTAAAACAAAATTAAACATTTTCAAGTTTATGAGGCTGAAGTTTCCCAGGTATAGGTCAGTGACGACTGCAGCAAAAGGGAATCAAGTTTTAAAACTTCCTTTGAGGTATTGAAAAATTGTATTTGTAGTGATTCTACAATTTTGTGGACATTTATTTTGAAGTTGTCATTTGATGCCATAGGTTGGCCACGTACATTTTCTCTATTGATTTTTCCACTAAGCTCTGTCTCTCAGCTCAGCATAGGAGCTTCACTCTTTGAAATAGGGCCATGATGCTTTGCCTTTTGATTTCCTGACCTCTATCCCACTATGGCACCAGCCACTCCTCGGAAGGAAGGTTGGGCAATCCTACTTCCATAGTGATACTGCCTCGGAAACCCAAGGAGGGGTCGCTATGACTCGGGGCTGACTCGACGGCACATAACAACAACAACATCCCACTATGGGTTTTTAATAGATAAAGCCAGAGCTTGCCTCACCACAGGCTGAGGAGGCAGTACCTGTTCAGGGTAGTCTACAGAGTCAGAGAAGCCCCTCTTCCTCTCCCTTTTACCAAACATGGCCATGGCAGCATTTTCCTTCCTCTCAATATAACAACAGTATAATAGCCTCAATTAATAAGGCAAGGGCATTGGTGGTTCAGTCGTGGAATGCTTGCCTTTCATGAAGGAGGCCCAGGTTTGATTCCAGCCAATGTATCTCAAGTACAATCACTACCTGGCTGTCAGTGGAGGTTTGCGTGTTGCTGTGATGTTGAACAGGTTCCAGATTAAGACAGATTAGATGATCAACTTCTGAAAACCAGCCAGTGAAAGTCCTATGGATCAAAACAGTGCAATTCCATTGTGGATGGAGTTATGTGGATGGTGGATTATGGACCACCTCAACAGCAGCTAACAACAATAGCAGTAAGATGATGAAAGTTAGAACTTGCATGTTTCCCAATAACACATAAACTGCTCTGAGTTTTGGGCTTTGCCTCAATTAGTAAGGTGGGAACTCATCAAAGCGTGGCCAGAAGCAAGGCAAACCCAGATCAATCCAAAGCCTAAGAAAGAGAGAGCTAAACTGAACACCATTTTAACTATTTACCTTGTGACCTGGAGAAGATCCTACAGAAATGTTTGCTCACAAAGATTTCAGTTTGCCATTTTGGTTTCTTCTCCATTGCAAAATATTTTTCAGATCTTTATTGGCATAAGAAAAAACTTAATCCGTATGCTGATGACTGGCCAATTGATATCTCTACTGCAGACCTCCAGTGCCTCCATAACAGTCTCATTGTAAGACTGTTGTCGTTGTTGTTGTTCTGTGCCGTCAAGTCGGACCCGACTCATAGCGACCCCTCCTTGGGTTTCCAAGGCAGTAGCACTATGGAAGTAGATTGCCCCATCTTCCTTCCGGGGAGTGGCTGTTGGGTTTGAACCGCCAGCCTTCTGGTTAGCAGTCAAGTGCCTTAGCCACTATGCTACCGGAGCTCCCTAGTGTGCTCAAATTTAACGTGATCAACACTAACATGTTCAGACTCTTTTTCCACACTTGATCCTTTTTAAGTATTCTCAATCTCAGTAAATGCTGACACCATCCTTCTGGCTGCTGAGAACTAAAACCCTGGAATCATCTCCAAACTTCTCTTTCTCTCACGTTGCACATTGGGTACAACTGAAAATCTCATTAGCTCTACGTTCAAACCATGTTCAAAATATGATCACTCCCCACTGCCTCTGCTGCCACCACCTTCGTTCAAACCACCATCATTTCTCCTCTGGATTATTGTAAGAGACTCACAACCAATCTCCTTGTTTCCACCATTGTATCCCTACAGCCTAACCACAGCACAGGAGATTGAGTGATCTTTCAAAACTGTCAGGCTCCTCTGCTTGCAACCTATTTGGTGGGACGCAAAAGACTTTATATGACCTATTCTCTTAACTCCCTGACATCATCTCCAACTACTCTCTCCCTTTCATATTCCACTCCCTTAACTTCCTCACTCTTTGTGAATATACAAGGCATATGCCTGCCTCAAAACCTTTTCATCTTCTTTTTGCTTTCCTTGGAATATTCTTTCTCCTGAAATCTGAGTGGCCATTCCTCATCTCCTTCAGATCTTACTCAAATGTCACCTTCTCACTGAGGTCTGCTTTGATCATCCTAACTGAATTATACCGTCACTCAATACTTCCTATTCTCTCTCCCTATTTTACTTTTCATCTTAGGAGATACTAACATACTGTAATAATTGGCTTAACACAAGTCATTTATTTTTTCTGCTAACACATCTGTGAGTTGGCTGAGAATTTGGTAATCCAGGCTTGGCTTGGCAGCTCTGCTTTAAATGGCAGGTCAGGTCTCACCTGCTGGTAGGGCTCAGGTGGGCTCCATGTGATTTCATTTTGGCACCTATGCAGAAGAGGGGGCAGCTGTTATACAGGGAAAGCTCTTCTCATGGTGATGGTAGAGGTACAAAAGAACAAGTCCAACCTGCAAGCACATTTAAACCCACTGTTTCTGCTAATGTCCCATTGACCAAGTCAAGTGACATGGCTGAGCTCAAAGTCAAGGTGTAGGGCAGTTCACACTGTCACTAATAGGAAGAACTGTAAAATACATGGTAATGAGTGTGGAGATAGGGAGAGGTGAGAAATTGGAACCAATAGTTTAACCAATAGCATATACTTTATGTATCTATGTATCTATCTATCTATTTAGCCATCTATTCTGTCTATCATCTGTGTTTATCCCATCTCCTCCACGAGGATATAAAGTCCATGAGTGTTTGTTTGTTTGGTTTGCTGTTTAATCTCTATTGCCTAGAACAGGGGTTGGCAAACTTCTTCTGTAAAGGGCCAGATAATAAATATTTTCAGCTTTGCTGACCATACAATCTCTATCATAACCACTCTGCCAGTGTAGCACAAAAACAGCTCTAAAAACCAAACCAAACTCACTGCCATCGAGTTGGATTCAACTCATAGCAACCCCTCCTTGGGTTTCTGTGGTGCCATAGTGCCTAAGGCATTTGACTGCTAACCAGAAGGCTGGCAGTTCATACCCACCAGCCACTTCTCAGAAGAAAAGTTGGGCAATCTTATTCTGTAGAGATACCACCTCAGAAACCCAAGGAGGGGTCGCTATGAGTTGGAAACAACTCGATAACAGTGAGTTTGTTTTTTTGATCACTACGGAAGTAGATTAAGAAGTAGATTGAAAAGTAAATTAAGAAGTATGTCTGTATTCCAATAAAACTTTATTTACCAAAAACAGGTGATGAGCGAGATTTGGCCCACACCCAATCATTTGCTGACCCCTGGCCTAGAAAAGTATCTGGAACATAGTAGTAATTCAATAAATATTCGTTGAATCAATGAATGGGTAGATCTGACTCAGCTCTTCTCAAGATTTTGGAGGTATTTCAGCCTTTTCTGGTAATGATACCTTGTCTACTTTCAAGAATTTTGTGACGTGTTTATTGTCCTTCTCTTGAGATGAAATGTCTGTATTAGCCAGCTAGGACCTGCTCCCATAGCTCACTCTGTCACTTTTCAAATATCACCTCTTCAGAGTGACCTTCCCTGACAACCATTGCTTACTCCATTGCATTCTGTAATAGCATTTTACCTCTATTTAATATTAAAGTATACACATCTTTGTTCCTTCTATCTCTCCTATGAGACTATCAGCCCCATGAGGCTACACACTCTGTTTTGTGTAATGTTTAATGCTCAACACCTAGAACAGTGCTTGGTGCTTAGTAGGCTTTCAATAAATATTGCTGAATGAATTATGAAAAACAATTATAAAAGAGATCTAAGATTGTATTAGAGGAGTACACAGAAGGGAGAGATTCATCCCTCTATTATGTGGTGCTACTCCACAACATGCATTTATTCAGGGTAGAGCTCTGTTTGACATAACATCAATAACTTCAGCGTTTGCACTCCCCCCCCCCATAAAATACTGTCTGTGCCCCTATAAGAGCATCTTTAAATTTTCCTTGATACTGCATGTGATGTTTTGATTATATCTGAAGCCATTCTCTGAGCCTATAATATATCTGTATCTCTTGTCTGCAGATACTTTGAAAGTGGTGGGCGAGCTAAAAATATTTAGAAGTAGCTAAGCAGTCAGCATTATTTCAACCTTGCACACTGACTGCTTTTGTGTCTTATCCTTACATCTGGTATCAAAACAAAAATCTTTGCGTTGCAAAGATATTCTAGTCCAAAAGTGATCTATTATTGTCAGAGATAATGAACAAGGCAGTTTTTAAAAACATCTAAACAATGTTCTCTAATCTGTCTCTCCAGACACTTACCTTGCTTCAACTATGTGGATGTTACAATCATAACAAGTACATTGACTTTTATATAATTTGGAAATGTAATAATTAAAAAATCTTACATATCTGACATTGTTTGTCCTGTACCAGAACAACTTTTATGTCACACATATATTTTCTTATAAATCAAAATAGGCATGACTACTCCTATTTAAGGAGCTCTGGTAGCATAGTGGCAAAGGCACTTGCCTGCTAACCAGAAGGCTGGCGGTTCAAACCCACCAGCCACTCCTCGGAAGGAAGGTTGGGCAATCCTACTTCCGTAGTGATACTGCCTCGGAAACCCAAGAAGGGGTCGCTATGAGTCGGGGCCGACTCGATGCCAAATAACAACAACAACAACAACTCCTATTTAACACAGGAAGAATCAGATACAAAGAAGTTAAGTGTCATCCATAAGGTTTCTTGGCTAACTAGTGACTGAGTCAGTACAAAATCTCTAGCTTCTGTGCTGTACAGATTTCAAAAGTTGAAAGGATAAGGCAACCCCTTCTTATAATAGACTCTTTATTTTTTTAGAGTTAATATACCAGTAAAGTTAAAAATTAAACTTAAAAGAAATAAAAATGTCTTAGGCAGAGCTTTGTTGTTGTTGTTAACTACTGTCATGTGGGCCTTCGACTCATGGCAGCCTCATGCACTGGGGAATGAAATGTTGTCTGGTTCTTGATGGGCTGCGGTTTAAACTGTTGTGATTCATAGGGTTTTCGTTTGCTGATATACAGGAATGTAAAGGGAAGAGATCTCTGCCCAATAGTAGACATAATATGAAAACATGTTCTAAGGCTTTCTTTCTTAATCCTGTCTTTCTCAGTGCCTTCCACACAGGGCTTAGCCCTGCTCAGTATGCGAACTAATCCAAATACCAGAGTATCACCAATCTCAGTCTTCCAGATGGTGGAAGCTAGGATTTTCTGTCATGGATCAGGAATCATATATGAGTTATGGGACATCATGTCATGCCTTCTCTTTGCTACTAAAGTGGTCAGCCCAGTTCATTTGACTGGGTTTCTGTTTGGAGCCCTGACCTCAATACTAAGTCATTTATCTGGGACCCTGATGCCCCAGAGAGTCCTTACCAACTCATACCCTGAGGTAGTGGCTAGGTTTGGCTTTCTCTGGACTTAGGCACTGGGTGGGAATATGAATGAATTATTGGTAAAACTGGTACAACTGCCTATGTAATTTTAAGCACTGCCTGTAGTGTTCACTGCAGAAACACAATGCTTTACATTCTTCCTGGAACATAATAAGTAGTTGATGAATAAACGATTGAACAAACAAACACACTCCCTGGAGTCCTAAGTGTACTCAAGGGAGAAAGCCATTTTAGATGGGACATCTGTTTGGACAGAACCCGTATTATGTCATTCTTTTAGATAATGAGTCTTGGGCTCCCCAGATGCCCTAATGAGGCCCATTTCCAGCTAATTCAGTGTTCTCATTTCCAGACTCATGGACAAGCATGTACCTTACAAGTCTCCAATTAACTAGCCCCACTATCCAACAGAGCAGCTCCTGCTCCTTACCACCAGTGCTTTATAATGAATGGAAAGCCTGTCCCCTTCTACTTTTAGGGCCTGTGAGAGCCCTAGTCATTTTAGAAACTGACAAGAGTGCCCTTACTAAATGGATTCTAAAAATGTTTTTTGAGAAGGAAAAAGAAATCTCTAGCTCAGTTCAGGATTTTAAAGGCAGAATTAGACTTGACAGTGGGAAAAATTCAATTCAATTTAATAGAGATTTATTCATTTTAAAGTACTTTTACATGTCTGGAGCAATGGGAATGAAAAAGAGGAGTCAGTCATGGACTCTGATCTCTAGGGATTAATAATCTGGGAACTGAGGTAGACTCAATAATAATTGAGGTAGGCATAGTAATTCCAGCATCAGAGAGATCTGGCAAGGGCTGTTGCAGGGTAAGAGTAAGACACCGTGGGGCTCAGTAAAAACCAAAAACCAAACTCTCTGCTGTTGAGTCGGATCTGACCCACAGCAATGCCTCCTTGGATTTCTGAGGCAGTATCACTATGGAATTAGGTTGCCCAGTCTTCCTTCTGAGGAGTAGCTGGTGGGTTTGAAAGTTGGCAGTCAAATACATCAGTAGTGATTGCATATTGCTGGGAGACTGAAGAAGGGCGAAATCTTGTAGTACTGTAATTTGTCTTTGGTGCCTTCCCATTTCTTTTTTAGGATCCTCTCTTTTAAATTAAATTATATTTAATTTTTTGATTAGCTAACATATTCCTATGGCTCAAAAAAAAAAAAATTATTTCAGTAGATATATTAAGAAGCCTTGCAGACCATGCCCTCTTTCCCTTCCAGACTAGGCCCCCCACCTCTGTTTGTGTGGTAGTGGTCTCTTGCATATTCTTCCAGGGTTACTTTATGCAAATGAGCAGATAAAAACACACATTTTTACTCCATCCTGTTTCTTTCACAGAGGTTAACAGACTATACACAGTTCTTCATCTCACTCTTTTTTAATTCATAATATGTATCCCAGAAATGATTCTGTATCCACAAATAGAGAGCTTCTTTATTCTTTTTTTTTAACAACTGTATTGACAGCCTTACAGTGAAATGTGCTACAGTTTACCTAACTAATCCCCTGTGGATGAACATTCAGGGTGTTTCCATCTGTTTGCTACTCAAAGCACTGTAGCACAAACAATATACATAATGGTTCATATGTGTGCAGGTGTGTCCGTAGGACAAATACCCAGAAGTGAGACTGCTGACATACCTGCTTTCTCCTCTTTTCCTTTTTAAATCAAGTTCATCATTCGTCCCAGTCTCAGTGATTGCTTCTCTTCCATAGAGGCTCTCAAAGACCAAAGGAATGAATCTCTTATGGTTGAATTTCAGTCTATGATAAGATACTCAGTGAGATCTTAAGATATGTAAGAAGTTACCTGTTCCTACCTGACCTACTTATAAAATCCACTGCCATCTGATTCATAGATACCCCATAGAATAGAGGAGAACTTCTCCATAGGGTTTCCAAGGCTATAAATCCTTATGGAAGCAGACTGCCTCATCTTTCTCCTGTGGAGCAGCTGAGGGGTTTGAACTCCTAACCCTTGGTTAGCAGCCAATGAAGTGACTATATTGTTATTAGGTCCTGATTTTCAATTCCATCAATATTTGGTTTTGGCCCAGTTAGTAACTTGCTCTGCCCTCATTAATATGTTTAGCTAACAAATATTTATTGAACATTTACTAGCCTCAAGCTCTCATAGACTCTGGAATGAGTGTGCACTAATACTTGGTCTCTGCTCTGTAGTTATTAATCTATGGGCTACGAGTAGCTAAGTACATATTTACTATGACACATATTGCAGTAAATATACACACAGGTTGAGTCCTTGCCTCTGGCACCACTACCTATCTGTGTATGTTTTTGGCAACCTACTGGGATTTTTCATTGCCACTTGCCATATGCTGTTTATAAAGCACAGAAATTGGAGTTAGAAAACTTAGATTTAGTTAAATCTTTGTTGGTTATTAGTCTGTAGCTTTTCTGAACATCAAAATCTTGTCTGAAATGTATGTGAGAATCAAAAACGTTTGAAAGTACTTTTTAAATTATTGTTTACATTCTTTCTTCCCTAGGAAACAGCATGGTGAGGGAGAACAATCAAAGGTTGTAAGCATAATCTCAGTAGTGATTATAATATTTGTCTCTCATGGCCTTTAGGGTCCTTTCCTTTTCCAGGTAGATTTGTTGGGGTCACATGCAGTCAAAAGCAGCCATTAAAGTTCTCCCACAACAGCCATTAATGTAATTTCTCTGTTTCACCAGGTGGTGGGCTGATGTGCCATTTATGGAAACACCAACATTGGCTGATTCGTCCTTATTGCTGTCAGTGTTGCCTTAATCATCAAGACAGTGAGCTAGTGATCCTGCTCTCAGCAAAGCAGGGAAAAGCTTTTTGAGGCAAGATCCATAAGAACTGCACCAAAAGGTACTAGAATTATACCTAAAGCATTCCTCTATTCATACATTACATCAGTCAGCATATAGTCAGAGTCAGGCAACTGTATCAGCCAGGATATGGTCAGGAAAAGAAAGTCTATGCCAGGTGGTCCAATAGAAGAAATTTAATTTGAGACATTTACTTTAAAGGTGCTGGAAGAGCTGAAAAGTCAAACTGGGGGTAGTGAAGACAATTCAGAGACTAGGAATATCAACCCTAGGATTAGAGGGAAGGGGGTGAGGGAGTGGTATTACTAGAGCCCAAGAGACAAACCTGCTTGTTGGTGGTTGGATCATAGAGAAGATCCAGCCCTAACAAAGATGAGTCACCAACCATGAAGTTGAGAGGCTGGAGAAATTCTCTGCCTTCTCCCTTCTTCCTATCCTCCAGTCTCCAACTAATGCCTCCCATTAACTGAACATAGTAAGAAGCTAGTTGGCAAATATATTGGTTTCCTAAGGCTGCTTTAACAAAATACCACAAACTAAGTAGTTTATGAGAACAAAAATTTGTTCTATGACTGTTCTGGAAGATGGAAACCCAAGTTAATGAGTCAACTGGGCCAGGAACCTTCCAGAATCTTAGGGAAAGATCATTTCTTGTTTCCTTTGGCCTCTGGTAGCCCAGGTGCTCTTTGGTGCAGATGCATCTTCCCATGGCTGTGCTTCCTCTGTCTCTCTTCTCTTTTAGAAGAACACCACTCAGAATGAAAGAGGACTCACTCTACTCAAGGATGACCTCATGTTAACTAAACTGAGAGCATCTTCAAAGACTCTGTTTCTAAGTAAGGTCACATTCATAGGCACCAGGGTTTAGAACTTCACCATGTCTTTTAAAACACAGGAAAAAATTGAATTCTTAACAGCAGAGAGCCTGGGAAATACACTTTGCCAGGGAAAGTCAGGGAATGATGCTAAGAGCAAATAAGCAAATGACCAGCAAGCATCTCAACTAACTTTTAGAGTGTTCTCACTATCTGGGGAAGGTCAGGAAGGGCCTCCATCTTTCCTCTTCTTGAAGCCCAATTGTTATGCCTTGAGGTTTGACAATTCATTTTTTAATTCTTTGTCGTTCTTTTTCCAGCAGGTCCACTGAGTTCTGTAGAAATAGTGTTTCTGGCAGTCTTTACTTGGGATATTCAATACATATTATTTTACTTCTTTGATACCTACAATTCTCTAGCCAGACTTCATCTCAGTAGCTTGGGTGGATTCAGAGGTAGGAAAGGGTAGGACCAGAGCCAGCAGGTCACCTAGAAAGCCAAAAGCATCAACTCTCTTTGAGACTGAAAGCCAGAGCGTTCTGAGAAGGGGCAAGATGATGCCTGAGTCTTCACAATGGTTTTTACCACCATACCTATCTCTTCTCCAGGGACTACAGGGAAAAGCTCTTTGAAAACTTTACCTTTAAGCCACAATCTTTCAGTCTTGATTAGGATTACAGAATTTTAGAGGTAGAAATGTTGTTTTAAATCATCAACCTCAACATTATACTCTTTCATTTTATAAACAATGAGAATGAGTCCCAGAGAGGTTAAGTGACATGGTCAGGATTACATAACAAGTTGGTGGTGTGAGCTGACTTTAAAACATTCATTTTCCATATACCCAAGTCAATTTAAATTTCATATTGATTCACCATCTTAATACATTCTTCCAAAAAACATTTAAGCAATTCCTCTACTACTAATTAAGAATTTCTCTGTCAAAGGTCAGTTTATGTAGTCTATTGGGTTTCTTTAGCAGATCACTTTCAGCAGATTTTTATTGTCTCCTGCTGCCTCCATTTTACCCAATAAAAATTATTGTAAACTTTATCTTTGCCATGGAGTCAATTTCAACTCATGGCGATCCTATAGGGAAAGAGTAGAACTGCCTCATACGGTTTCCAAGTCTCCAAATCTTTATGGAAGCAGATTGCCACACCTTTCTCCCATGGAGTAGCTAGTGGGATTGAACTACTGGCTTTCATGTTAAGCTGAGCTCTTAACCACTGTGCCACCAAACCAAACCAAACCTACTGCCTTTGAGTCAATTTTGACTCATAGTCACCCCTCCTTGGGTTTCTGAGGCAGTATCACTATAGAATTAGATTGCCCCATCTTCCTTCCAAGGAGTGGCTGGTGGGTTTGAACCACCAGCCTTCTGGTTAGCAGTCAAATGACTTAGACACTACACTACCAGAGCTCAGCTCCTAAGCTTAGGAATATATAAAATGAGCTAAACTTTGAGTTGGCTTGTGATTTGTATTAGTAGAGGGAGGGCTGCATGCTGCTTCCCCACCCCACTTTTTTATGTTGTTTGTGATACAAACATGCCAGGGCTCTTTTTTTGAGAAGTTATACAATTTTATTACCAGTAAAGTAAAATGGAAAGCCAATACTATCATTTTCACTGTAGCTTTTATTTCCCTAGTGATACATGACAAAATTGGTTCAGGGAAGAAGCCAACTATAAGTTTGTAAATCTCTAGACTACAGTCCACCAAAACACTAGAGACACTGTGGAGTCAAAGCAAAGAGGGAAGCTCTGATCCTTGGTGGGAGGGCTGATCCCTGAATGTCTTTTACCAGCTCCAGGCAATTGTTTTCTAGAATTCGGTTTCTATCTCACCATTGTTGTTAGTTGCCATCGAGTCAATTCCCATACCCATGGTGTGCCAGAGGAGAAATGTTCTATAGGGTTTTTAAGGATATCACCTTTCAGAAGCAAATCAATAGGCCTATTTGTCTTCTAAGGTGCCTCCGAGTGGGTTTGAACTACCAATCTTTCAGCTAGTAGTCAAGCCCTTAACTGTGCCACCCAGGAACTCCTTGATGCCTCAGTAGGAGAAGAGTAAGATGAAAAAGAGTCAAGAGAATAAAGATGGATAGAAGGAAGGAGGGAAAGTGTGTTAGAAATGAAGAAAAAAGGAAATGGAGGAAAACGGTTCATAGGAGTGAATAGGCCATGAGAGAACAAAAATTAAAGAAGGCAGCTATGTGTCACTGAAAAGTACATTTAATAGTGAACTATGGACTGCTAGAAGAATGAATAAAACTGTCTTGAAGGAAGTATCACCAGAATGCTCCTTAGTATGACCAGACTTCTTTTCTCATACTTTGGTCATGTTGTCAGAATGGACCAGTCCCTGGAGAATGATAATACACTGGGTAAAGGAGAGGGTCAGTGAAGAAGGGGAAGACCCTCAAAGAGATGGATTGACAGTGGCTGTAACAATGGACTCAAGAGTAGCAATGACTGTGAGGATGACGCAGGACTGAGCAGTGTTTTGTTCTGTTGTACATAGGGTCACTATGAACGGAAACCTACTGGATGGCACTTAACAACATGACATTTTTTTGTCAAAACAAAGATATTTATTTTTATTAATGTCAGATTATCAGGTACAAGCCACATTTCTTTGACTACAGAGAAATCAG
Source organism: Orycteropus afer afer (assembly GCF_000298275.1). NCBI lineage: Eukaryota > Metazoa > Chordata > Mammalia > Tubulidentata > Orycteropodidae > Orycteropus > Orycteropus afer. The sequence continues at coordinate 8,405,736 of NW_006921713.1, read as the reverse complement.
TGATCAAAAGACTAGGTCAGTCTATTTGTAGCTATAGGAACTAACACACCAAGACCTTCTGGAGCTGCAAGGGGAGGGGAGGAAGGAGGGGGAGTGTATTAACAATCCATGGTGAATGGAGTCTTGCACATACCAGCCACCCAGGAGGCACTTATTAAGCATTAATTCTTTCCCTTCCTATTTGTCCTGATGCAGTCATGTTGATACTTAGAAATTATACAAAGGCAGATTAATATATTTTTTAAAATTGTTGTGGTCAATACTTGGTCAGAAATTGTTCAACATTAAGCTTGGAGAATAGAGGAGGAGTGGTTGGGAAGGAATCCTTCAGGGATTAATATAAAAGCAGGAAGGTATGTACTCTCATGGAAAGTAATAAAGGAGAACGCTTCTTTCTGATATGTGTGGTGCTGATGTAGTGGGAGCTCTGGTGGCATAGTGCCTAAGGCATTTGACTGCTAACCAGAAGGCTGGTCGTTCAAACCCACCAGCTACTCCTTGGAAGGAAGATTGGGCAATCTACTTCCATAGAGATACTGCCTCGGAAACCCAAGGAGAGATCACTGTGAGTCAAATCGACTCAATAGCAGTGAGTTTTTTTTTTTTTTTCATAGAGTGGAGGGAAGGGTATAGAAAAAAAAATTATACTGTAATCAGCTGGAAAGAGAAAAGGGATAACTGGTTTGATATTCTCAAAGTACTCTGCAATTATGTTTTTGGGGCTTTCAGTCGTGATGTACTCTCTCCTGAAATTTAGATCTATTAAACCAGATCCACTGCCATGGAGTTGATTCCTACTCATGGTGACCCTATAGGACAGAGTAAAACTGCCCCAGAGGGTTTCCAAAGCTGTAAATCTTTATGGAAGCAGACTGCCTCATCTTTCTCCCACAGATTGGCTACTGGTTCAAACCAGCAACCTCTTGGTTAGCAGCCAAATGCTTTAACCACTGCACCATCAGAGCTCCTTAGAATCAATCCACCCCCCCCCCAAAAAAAAACCATTCTCCAACATCAAGTCAACCCATAGTGACCCCTCCTTGGGTTTTCAAGGTTGTATCTCTATGGAAGTAGATTGCCCAATTTTCCTTCTGAGAAGTGGCTGGTGGGTTTGAACCGTGAGCCTTCTGGTTAGCAGTCAAATGCCTTAGGCACTGCACCACCAGAGCTCCTCTTAGAACCATTAGCAAATGAAAAAGCAGTTGAAACTGATTTATCCTATGGCTGCACTACAAGAAGACCATCAATTGGCTTTTGTTACCTAGGTTCCAGAGTTTCCCTAACTCTTTTCCTTCTTGAATCTGTTTGGCACCTTTATGTAGTTTTTCAATTTTGGGATCTCCTACCCATTCTTCCAACACTTTTTTTTTTTTTAAACTTAAGTTAGCTAGAATTTGTTTCTGTTGCTTGCAGGCACAGGATTCTAACACAAGTAACAGATTCTCTGTCTTACTCTAAAACCATTGACTCCCTCTTCCACATCTTTGCTTGTTTTGTTTTATTGTGATTTGGGTGAAAGTTTACAGAGAAAATTCTTTTTCCATACAACAGTTCATACACATTTTGTTTCATGATACTGATTGTGACCCCATAATGTAACATCTCTCTTCCCACTTCCTACCTGTGGTTACCTTTTCTCTATGTCCTTCTTTCCTATGCGTTCTTGCCCTCTAAGCTATCTCCTGTGCAAATACTGCCCTTCTGATCTCCCTTGATCAATTGTTCTAAGGAGTATATCTACCTGATATAAATGTTCACCTTACATGCTTGTCTACTGTTTGGCTGGAAGCCATAGGAATGAGTTCAATTCCAGGCCTGAAGGGTGACTAGGGGCCATAGTTTCAGGGGTTTCATCAGTCTCTAACAGACAAGCAAACCTGGTCTTTTTTATGATTTTAAGTTTTGTTCCACATTTTTCTCCCACTTTATCTAGGATCTTCTGCACTGATCCCTTTCTGAGTGGTTGACAGTGGTAGCTGGGCACCATCTCATTCTTGAGGTCTCAGGGTCATGTAAGCTGAGGTTCACATGGTCTGCTAGTTTCTTGGACTAATTGTTTCCATGTATCTTTCCTTACCAGATCTTTTGTATCTCTACCTTTTCTGGTAATAAACACTTTCTAGCCCTGAAACGGGAGCTCTGATGGCATAGTGCCTAAGGCATTTGACTGCTAACCAGAAGGCTGGCAGTTCAAACCCACTAGCCACTCCTCGGAAGGAAGGTTGGGCAATCTACTTCCGTAGTGATACGGTCTCAGAACAAGGCTGATGTTACCTCAATCGGAAGGTAAATTCAATAAGCCTTGACATCTTTGGAACCTCTAAATGAGCCATTCTACCTTTATAAGATACAGAAGAAGGTTTACAAATCCCTAAACCCCTACAGATAAACAGATGGGCTCAAACTAGGAAACACAACAACATGATGAGAGAGGTGAATTCTGATCTAATTCTGCAACTAACTAGCAAGTCATTTAATCTTTTTGGACATAGTTTATTTTCCTTTTCTGTGACAGGGGCCTAATAGCTGTCTCTTATTGTTGATAAGAAAAATGAGTGAGCTCACAGATATAAAGGGCCTAGCCAGAACCTGACATGAAATTGCTGTTTAATGATGGTCAGACCTTCTCTTCCACACTGTGATACAAGTCTTCACATTGCCCTAATAGAATGTAAGTGCCAAAAACCTATGCTTGGATAATATATTTAGTGGTGCCCATGGTGAATCCATCAAAGTACCAAGGTTAAGCAAATAGTTAACCACCTGCTACCAATTGAAAGGTTGGTGGTTTGAATCCACCCAGAGGCATGTCAGAAGAAAAGTCACAGCCAAGGCATTGAAAACTCTATGGAGCACAGTTCTACTCTGAAACACATGGGGTGAGTCAGAATTGATTCTACCTACTGAAACGTTTTTTTGTTGTTTTTAAATAATGTATCCAAACAAAATCAAACAAACAAACAAATCCATAGCCACAGAGTGGATTGCAATTAAGTGCAACTCAGAGTAGACCTGTACCATAGGGTAAGATCAACAGGCCTTTCTTCCCCAGCCCTGACTGCTGGATGGGTTCTAACTGGCAAACTGGAAAGATGTGTCATTGCTCAGAACCACTGAGATTAAAGCTACCAATTAGAGGAGACACAAAAACACCCAGGACCTTAAAGACAAGAGAAGGGCAAAGAGGATGCAGAGATTAAAAAAATAGAGAGGAGGCCAAAAGAAAGATCCACGAAGAAGTAATACATTTAAGACAGAGCACAGGAGAGAGGTACAGAAACTCACAGAGATAAAATATGTCTCTCAAGTTTCCTCTGGTTCTGAATTCCCAAATTGTTTTGTAACCTAATATCTAAGGGCCAGATTATGAGAATTTTGGAATGGATCATGCGGCTAGGAAGACTGGAGCTGTCATTAGCACATAGCTGGGGTCTCCAGTGCAAGTCAGAATTTCTGCAAACTAAGTCTCTCATTACACAAACTTTAATTTCTGTGTGTTCTCTCTACTGTACCTTAAAATAAATGTATTCTTTATGATCTGGAGTGATGCCTACTCTTCTAATTTGGAAGAAATATAAATGTTGGTAGGATCGTCTCTGGAGAATGTTACTACCTATCATCATTAAGGAAGAAAGTAATGAGAAAGCAGGAGATTAACTAGTTAGTTGGCGAATCTACTGAAAGAAGGGAATTGGCACCTCAGGGCCTAATCTTGAAAATTGCTCTGGCACAGACAGTAGCATGCTGAGCAGAGGAGGAAAGGCAGGGAACGCAAAAAAAAAAGTAATTAACAGGTCTGCTAATCAAAATATTATAATAAGTATAAAGCGCTAAACCATTTTAAATAACAAAAGTTTTGCTATGGCATTTTTATTCAGTCATATATTACATTTATTAAAAGTGTTCCCATTACTCAAAACTCTTTCAGCATGTAGGCTGTTAGAGAAAACTAAGAGTTAAATTGGTGATGGCTGCAGCTAAATTCTTCATATCTTTGTGCTGTGTAGGATGCTATTCTTGATGACAGCAACAATAGCTAAACACATCTTCAAATTGTAATTGTCACAAGGCTCTTTCCTGGGTTCATCTACCTTACTTAGCATTTTAAGTCTCTCCTGCTTAATGAAATGTCATCCTCTCATAGCTGGTGACCAAATAATTGTTTAAAGTGAATCAGAATGTGAAAGGTGAAGGTTTTTATAATTTGAAGCATAATTCATTGTGATACTTAGAATCATGTCTCAAGCTAACTAAAGGATGTCATCTTTCAGGACATGTAACCTTTCACAAACCCACACTTCACCAATTACAGCAAATTTCCCTTTATCCAAAGTAGCTGGCTGGAGATAGGTGGTTTTAATTTTCAATATTCTGATTAACTGAGTATTGACATATATAATTCGATTTTCAAAGAATGAAAATACATTTTCTTTGGATGATAGCCATTGCTTTTTGACCTTTCTGTTCCTTCCAGTCTCCCTTCAGATTAATCGTCTTGAAAAGTAACTCAGCTTTTCATAACTTAAAACCTTCAATCACTCCAGTCGGCAGTGGGATAAAGCTGTCATTCAAGGTCCTTCATGATTGCTCTCAACATTTCTATTTTTCATTCTGCTCTATGTACTTGCCTTATGTGCTTCTACATTTTTCTCTATAAGTACCCTGACTCTCTCCATGCTTTAATTCCTTCCACATAGCATGCCCTACTATCCCATTTCTTAAAGACTCGGGTCAATTCCCTCCTCTTCAGAAAGCCTTCCTCCATCTCTCTCTCTCCTCTTTTCTAGTTTTTATTGAAATCTTCCCCCTCTGAATGGTTTCTAGGTGGTCCAAATCATCTCCTAGCCCAAAGGTTGGTGGTTTGAACCCATTCAGTGGCACCATAAAAGAAAGTCTGGGTGACCTGCCTCTGTACAGATTACAACCAACAAAACCCTGTGGAGCAGCTCTACTCTGTAGCATGAGTTGGACTCCAATATGAGTTGGAATTGACATGATGGCAACAGGTTAGGTTTGGTTTTGGTTTCCTCTTCTGAAATCCCATATTATTGATCTCTGCCTCTCTTAATCTTGCCTATTAATTATAATTTCCTTGAACATATCGTGGGATAGATATAGCTCTGTCAGATCCCTAGGTGCTACCACATGCTTTGTACACAGTTCATTCAATGCACTGTAAATGAATAAACCAACAGCACCATAATTTTATCACTAAAATGGGTGATAATGTTTTTTTTTTTTTTCTTCAGTAATTCATATGACACATGCCACCCCTGCCACTGCCATCAAGTCAGATCCAACTCATAGTGACCCCTTCCTTGGGTTTCTGAGGTGGTATTACTACGGAAGTAGATTGCCCAAACTTCCTTTCAAGGAGTGGCTGGTGGGTTTGAACCACCAGCCTTCTGGTTAGCAGTAAAATGCCTTAAGCACCATGCCACCAGAGCTCCCATGTGATACCTCAGGAGCTCATAATGCTTTTGAATTATTTTGATTAATATCAATCATCATTATAGGGAGCTGCAGATAAGTCTGGATAATTGAATTTTCTGGTTATTTGAAGTTTTGAACAAAATTCAATGGTCTGACAGACCCTAAATAAAAATGGCACAGAGGTAGAAGAGAAAATTAAATCCATTTAGATGTGGAAGAATTTTGTCTGAGAGAATCTAATTAGTCATGTTAGAGTCTGATCAGAACCTCACTGCCAGCCTATCCACCCACCTTACACTCCCTTAGGGTTTTGACTTTAGGAAGCACAGCTATCCCAAGGGACAGTACAGCCTAGCACTGCCCAGGCCCCAGGCAGAAATTAGGCAATCTCCTCTTAATCGCCAGAGTCACAACTAGTGGTTAAAATTTCCATGTGGTTCTCGGCCCCAAAGGCTTCAGGGCATGGCATTTATTTCAGAGCTGGCTCAGCGACTGCCCATGATGCGTTGGCTGTCAGCTGGCAAGCCTCCAGGCAGAATCATGTACTTGCAGATAAAAACAGGAAAGAGGCCAGCCACCAAGCATGGGTGGGAGGGTAGTTTACATGATGCCAGGCCATGTTGTGGGCAGGAGCAGGTCAAGTAATCTAAGGAATTAAAAAATGGGGAAGTAGGGGTTTATGGAAGACTGTGGTTGGGGTAGCTATGGCTCAGCTGCCAAATAAACTAATAGAAATCAATTAAGGAGAAGTAGATGTCAGAAGAAAATAGAAGAGGAGCCCAGGCAAATTGTAAACACTTCAGAAATTTGCCAAGTTAAAGTAACAGCGCTGGTGGTGCAGTGGTTAAGTGCTTGGCTAGTAACAGAAAGGTCAGAGGTTTGAACCCACCAGCCTTTCTGTGGGAGAAAAGACTGAACAATATGCTACAATAAAGATTACAGCCTAAGAAAATGGGGCAATAATGTCACTATGAGTGAGTAGGAACTGACTTGACTGCAGACGACAACAACATCAACAAAAGAACAAAGCAAGATGGGTTGTCAATCTGGAGAAATTTGGAGTTTTCTCCCCAGAAAACAGCTGCATAGGCCCTCCATTCAGGAGGGAACTCAGATGGCAAGGGAACTTGCTATGACAGCCCTAGCTACCTTTGTATTTCCTCCCACCCCAGTGAAAGCCCAGTCTGAGAGATCCCATCCTAGGGAACTGGGAAGGGGGAATGCTTTCTGAAATATGGTTTCAGGAAGTGTTGAGGTAAGCACATGGAGATGATTGTTTAGGAAGAACACAGGGGCACACAGTTGCTTGGACGTAGGCCCTGTCTGGAACATGAAGTTGACCAAAACATCTGTCAAGTATTCTTTTTCTTAGACTTTTATCTGATTGCTCTTCAGAGGTTGTGGGAATCCAGAGTTTACTTAGAATTCACTTCAAGCTTTCTTTGTCTTGGCCTTTGACACTGAATTAAAAGTGAATGATAATGCAGAATTTCTAGTGCTGGTACTTCACACAGTGGGCTAGTGCTCTGCTAATAGCCACAGACAGTAGGAGCCAAGCTCACATGATGTCCAGAGCCGACCAAAGCTATCCCAGAATAACTCTAGGATTGCTAAGTGCAATTGATGGGGTAGTAGGACCTTCTCAATTATAGATTCTACAGTGTTAAAGCTAGAAAGAAACAACTTTGTATTATAGAGAAGAAGAAACAAACTCAAAGTGGTTAAGTGAATGGCCCAAGATCACAGAGCTAGAGTCAGACCCAGAAGAACCCAGGTGTCCTGAATTCCTCTCTATCAGATCATATCTACATGGCCTTCAGGAACCACACCAATTCCATGGCAAGCCTTTATGCTTCCATCTGATTTGTGTACAGGAAATTACTGTACATCTTCTATACAGTGAAAATTGATTCTTAAAATGATCATCTCAAGGATAAGAAAGAATGGGAGAAAATGCATGACTTTGAACAACTTCCCAAACCGCTGAATCCAAGCGTTCTCATTTGGAAAAAGGGGACATATCACCTCCTTCACAGCATTATGATGGGGATTAAATGAATGAAAATGAAGATAGAGCATCAGGTGTGTGGCAGGTCATTGCAGCATCAAAAGAAAGATTTAGGAGTGTTCTGTTTTGGTGCTGTGTGTTTTACTACATTAGGATTCTTGGAGCTTTGTTAACTCTATGTTTGTTTTACAATGTTCTGCTAATCAGAGAGAAGCACAGTGTGGGAGGAAAAAGCACAGAGTAGACCCCAAATCAAAAGATCTAGATTCTAGCTCTGCTACCTGCTAGTTGGATAATCCTGTGTAAATTATTTAGAGTCTCTGAGTATCAATTTCCTCCTCTTTAAAATTCAATGATAGACTGTGTTTTCCATGTCTACCTCTTAGAGCTATTGTGAAGATCAAATAAAGTAACAAATGAGAAAGTATTTTGCCAGTAAACTCAGTGACTATGTATTGAGAGTGTCAAGTTCTACGGCTATTATGAAAAAAAAAAATGAACTCATCTAATCTCTACAATAAATCCCGTACAGGAGAATAGCTTGCTCCAGTTGAAAATGTGAGCTCAGAAAGACATTTAGTGACTTGCTAAGCTTAATAGCCACCAAGCAGGAGAGCTAAGATTCAAAACCAAGCTTCTCTACTCCAAGTACTTTTCTTACTATTATGTCAAATCATATGATATTGCTATTTTTGTAGGTAAAAAAAATCAAACGTCAGTGATTTCATATGGTTTAATGAGATATACCACAACTGTGTAAAGATTTTGGGGGTAACCATATAGAGGTGATTGTTCAAGAAGAACACAGGGGCACACAAAGAGCAACACAAATTAAATTCAAGAGAACAGAACTATTGAGCAGTAGATTAGGCTCTGATTAGCACAATTCAGGAACAATGTTCCCTTATACTATGTAGAGGCTCAAAAAGGGGTCATGCATTTCCTTTTTCATCCAACTCGGAATTGGCAGAAGCCTACTCTACAGGGGCATCTTCACACAATAGGTCCACCACAGCTTACACAGAGGAGGCAAGCTCTATCAATTGTGACATCCTCAAACAGGGCCCTGATATGTTATGTATTGTACTCATTCATTGTCTTATAGAAAATGGTGAATTTATCATTAACCTGAATTTAGGTACAGACAAATATTAAATAATATTTTTAGTAATGCAAAGTGTATATATATTTTTTCCTCTTTTAACTATTTACCGTGATTTGGATGAAACTTTACAGAACAATTTGGCTTTCCATTCAACAATTATACACGTTTTGATTCATGACATTGATTGCAATCCCCACAATGTAACAGCTCTCTTCCCACTTCCTCCCTGTGTTTATCATTTCCGTTTGTCTTTCTTTCCTATCCCTTCCTGCCTTCTGAGCTTTATCTCTGGGCAAATGCTGCCCTTTTGATCTCATATGATTGGTTGTTCTAGGGAATGCATACCTCTCTGGTGTTATTGTTCACCTTATGGGCCTGTCTATTGCAAAGGGTATATCTTTAGCAAAATGTGTCTTTATAAAATTAAAATGATTATTTTTTAAAATGTGGATTGATATTGGACTTTCCATTTCCATAATTTTCTTGGTGGTCCAAGTATTTTCTCACAGGATCCTGGGAACAGACAATAGCAGAAGGGATGCTGGTTGGAGCTTTTCTTCATTCATCCTGGAGAAAGAATGTAAATGGGTTGTAGGATGGGCTTGGTGTAGCATTACCTGGACTGGGGTCTTGCTGACCCATGTAGTGTGATAAAAGATTGTATATCTGTTCTCTGGGGAAATGTATATGGAGTATCATGATTGTCTTGTCTGGATCACAAAAGTCAGAGTATATTGCATGGTTTGGGGTGAGAATTTCTCCTGAAGATAATAAAAATTTCCACAGTTGATCATCCTGGGGCAGGGAAAGAGGTGGGGTTTGAACCAGATAAGGGGAAATCATCTCTTATATTTCAAGATATGGAGAAGTCTGTGTATTCCTGAATTCAGCTGGTTACTGTCAGCAGTGGCCCTTATGTGTAGTGTTTAGAGAATTCCCTCTTGGAGCTGTATTTCAGTTATACTAAGCCCTTAGTAATTTTCACTAATAATTACAGATCAGCTTCCAGGTAAAGATGGTGGGTTGACTGTATGCCTTTACTTTCACTCCCTCCTAAGAGCCCATTGAAATGACAGAAAAGGGATTTCTATTAAAAAAAAAAAAAAAAGGCGTTATCCATAAAAGCAAAGAGAATAGGAGAGGAGACAATGACAACTAAATTTTGGAGACTGGAAAACAGGTTGTTGTTGCTGTTAGGTGCTGCCGAGTCAGCTCCAACTCCTAGTGACCCCATGCATGTACAACAGAATGAAACACTGCCCAGTCCTGGGCCAGCCTCACAATCCTGAGCTATACCTGAGCCCATCATTGCAGCCACTGTGTCAATCCATCTCATTGAGGGTGTTCCCCTTTTTTGTTGACCCTTCACTTTACCAAGCATGATATCCTTCTCCAGGGAATGGTCCCTTTATGACAACATGAACAGAGTAGGTGAGACGAAGTCTGGCCATTCTTGCTTCTGGCTACACTTTCTCCAGGACAGATTTGTTGGTTCTTTTGGCAGTCCATGGTACTTTCAGTATTCTTCTCCAACACCACACCTGAAAAGCATCAACTCTTCTTTGGTCTTCCTTATTCATTATTTAGCTCTTACATGCATATAAGATGACTGAAAATACCATGGCTTGGATTAGGCACACCTTAGTCTTCAAAGAGATCTTTGTTCTTCAGCACTTTAGAGGTCTTTTGCAGCAGATTTGTTCAGTGTAATATGTCATCTGATGTCTTGACTGCTGCTTCCATTGGTGTTGATTGTGGAACCAAGTAATATGAACTTCAATCCTTTCTCCATTTATTGGGTTGCTGCTTATTGTTCCAGTTGTGAAGATTTTTGTTTTCTTTATATTGAGGTGTAATCCATACTGCAAACTGTAGTCTTTAATTACCATCATTAAATACTTCAAGTGATCCTTACTTTCAGCAAGCAAAGTTGTGTCATTTGTATATCTCAGGCTGTTAATGATTCTTCCTCCAATCCTGATGTCATGCTTTTCTTCATATAGTCCAGCTTCATGGTTTATTTTCTCAGCATACAGATTGAATAAGTATGGTGAAAGGATACAATGCTGATATATTTCCTTCCTGATTTTAAGTCATGCAGTAACCCCTCGTTCTGTTCAAATGACAGCTTCCTGGTCTATGTATAAGTTCCTCATGAGTACAATTAAGTGTTCTGGAATTCCTATTCTTCTCAATGTTATCCATAATTTGTTATACTCCACACAATCTAATGCTTTTGCATAGTCAAAAACACAACTAAACATCTTTCTGGTACTCTTTGCTTTTAGCCAAAATCCATCTGACACCAGCAATGATATCTCTCATTCCATGTCCTCTTCTGAATCCAGCATGCATTTCTGGAAGTTCTCTGTCAATATACTGCTGCAACCATTTTTGAATTATCTTCAGCAAGATTTTAATTGTGCAGGATATTAATGATATTGTTCAATAACTTCCACATTTTGTGGGATCACCTTTCTTTGGAATGGGTACAAATATGGATCTCTTCCAGTCAGCTGGCCAGGTAACTGTCTTCCAAATTTCTTGGCATAGATGAGTGAGCGCCTCCAGCGCAGCATCTGTTTGTTGAAACATCTCAGTGTGTATCATAGCCATCTCCTGAAATGCATGAACATCAACCAATTCTTTTTGATACAATGACTGTGTATTCCTCATCTTCTTTTGCTGTTTCCTGCATCATTCAATATTATTCCCATAGAATCTTTCAATATTGCAACTCGAGGCTTTAATTTTTTCCTCAATCCTTTCAACTTGAGAAATGCCAAGCATGTTCTTCCCTTTTGCTTTTCTACCTCCAGGTCTTTGCACATTTCATTATAATAATTGACTTTGTCTTCTCAAGCTACTCTTTGAAATCTTCTCTTTAACTCTTTTAACTTGCTGGTTTTTCCATTTGTTTTAGCTGCTCTCTGTTCAAGGGCAAGTTTCAGAGTCTCTGCTAACATCCATTTTGATCTTTTCTTCTTTCCCTGTCTTTCTAATGACGTTTTGCTTTCTTCATGGATGATGTTCTTGATTTCATCCCACAATTCTTCTAGCTTTCAGTCACTGGTGTTCAATGCATCAAATCTATTCTTCAGATGGTCTCTAAATTCAGGAGGGATATAATCAAAGTCATATTTTTTCTTTCGTGGACTTGTTTTAATTGTCTTCAGCTACAATTTGGACATGCATATATGAACAGTTGGTGGTCTGTTCCACAATCAGTTCCTGGCCTTGTTTTGACGGAAGATATTGAGCTTCTCCATTGCCTCTTGCCACAGATGTAGTCAGTCCTATTTCTGTGTACTCTGTCTGTTGAAGTCCACATTCATAGCTGCTGTTTGTGTTGTTGAAAAAAGGTATTTGCAATGAATAAGTCATTAGTCTTGTAAAATTCTACCATGCTATCTCCAGCATTATTTCTATCACCAAGGCCATATTTTCCAACTACCAGTGAGTGTTCTTTGTTTCCAGCTTTTGCATTCCAAGCACTAGTGATAATCAACACATCCTGATGGCATGTTTGGTCAATTTTAGACTGCAGAAGTTGGTAGAAATCTTCAATTTCCTTGTCTTTGGCTTTGGTGATTTGTATAAAAATTTGAATAATAGTAGTAGTAACTGGTCTTCCTTGTAAGTGTATGGGTATTATTCTATTACTGACAGCATTGTACTTCAGGATAGATCTTGAAAAATTCTTTGCAGTGATGAATCCCACACCATCCCTTTTTGATTTGTCATTCCCAGCATAGTAGATCATACTGTTGATTCAAAATGGCCAAAACTGGCCCATTTTAACTCACTAATGCCTGGGATATCAATCTTTATGCATTCCATTTCATTTATTACAACTTCCAATTTTTCTAGATTCATACTTTGTACATTCCATGTCCTAATTATTAATGGATGTTTGCAGCTGTTTCTTCTCATTTTGAGTCATGCCACCTCAGCAAATGGAGGTCACAAAAGCTTTACTTTATGCCATCATTAAAATTGGCTTTACTCTGAGGGAGGCAGCTCTTCTGCAGTTGTATTTTGAGTGCCTTCTGACCTGAGGGGCTCATCTTCTGGCACTATATCAGACAATGTTTTGGGGCTATTCTTAAAGTTTTCCATTAATATATCAGACAGTGTTTCAGCACTATTCATAAGGTTTTCATTGGCCAATTCTCTGAGAAGTGGATGGCCACTTCCTTCTTCTGAGTCTGTCTTAGTCTGGAAGCTCCACTGAAACATGTCCACCATGGGTAACCCTGCTGGTATTTGAAATACCTGTGCCATAGCCTTCAGACTTACAGCAACACACAAGTCACCACAGTACAACAAACTGACAGATGAGTGGTGGGGAAAACAGATGGATGAGTGACAACTTTCCCAGTATACCTGAGAATGTGTGATAAATGAGGGGAAAAACAGAGAAGTAATTGGAGTTACACTGAAAAACTCCCTAAAGGGCCAGACATTGGTGTCACTATGGAAGTGGGTGTGAAAATCAACCTGATGACAGGGGGATTGGTTGATAGTCTAATTAGGAAGCAACGAGGATGTCAAACCTTTGTTCCCACACAGAGCAGCTGGGATACTGCCTCGTAGTACTCTGAGAGAAGACTAGAAATTAAAAACAGAAAGTCGCTAAAGTGAGGGTACATTGGACCCAGTTGAGAGTGGAAGTATTATACTGAAAATGGAAGCTAGTGCCAGCAAGCTAATTTTTCTCATAGTAAGTCCTACCACCAACACCACGCCAAATAGCTCAAAACCATTAGTTGATGTTCTCAAGTCCCACATATGAACAAATCACCAAGATTTCCAGACATGTCAGAGGGGAATCTCTAGCATGAAAGCAACAGATAAAAACAAATAACACCAAGAAATTTAAAACAACTTGGAGGATGTGAAGATTATGCAGGAGCAAGAGCACTTAAATATTTAATATTTTCAGAGATACAATAAGATAATAGAACAAAAGCATAAAATTGTACAAAGCTAAATAAAACATTTAGAAAATGAAAGTCCTTGGTGATGAAAAATTAAAGCAGAAATGAAAAACATAGAAGGGTTGAGAAAATCTCCAGAAAATAGAAGAAGACAAAGAGATGTGAAATAGGAAATAAAAGAATACAGTCATTCCAAAACATTAAACTCCAAAATACAGATGCTCTAGAAAAAGAATGGGAAAACTTAGGAGATGATATCATCTAATAAATAGCTAAAACACTTCCCAGAACTGAAGGACATGAGCTTCCAGACTGAAATTTCCATTCCAAGTCATATCATGTGAAATTTCAGAACACTAGGAACAAAGGAAATATCCTACATACCTGAGAGTGGAGTGAGAAAACTTCATACACAAGGGATAAGATATCAGAATGTCTTTGGACTTCTCCACAGAAATACTAGAAACTGGAAGGCAATGGAGAAATGCCTTCAAAATTCTGAAGGAATATTATTTCCAGTATGGAATTCTATACCTAGCCAAACTATAAATTTAGAGTAAGGGTATAATGAAGCCATTTTCAGACTCAAGTTTCAAAAGATTTTAGAACATATATATATTTTTTCCTTAGAAAATTATTTATTTATAAAAAAACACAGTAAGTAAATCCAGAAAGAGGAGGACATTGGACCCAAGAATCTAACAGTCCAGCACAGGAGAGAGAAAAAGAGAATGCCATGTTTTTCTTCATATAGCCCAGCTTCATAGATTATTTGCTCAGCATACAGATTGAATAAGTATGGGGAAAGGATACAACCCTGATGCACTCCCTTCTTGATTTTAAACCATGCAGTGTCCCCTGTTCTGTTCAAATGACAGCCTCCTGGCGTATGTACAGATTCCTCATGAGTACAATTAAGTGTTCTGGAATTTCCATTCTTATCAACTTTATCCATAATTTGTTATAATCCATACAATCAAATGCCTTTGCATAGTCAATAAAACACAAGTAAACATCTTTCTGGTATTCTTTGCCTTGAGCCGAGATCCATCTGACATTAGCAATGATATTTCCCATTCCATGTCCTCTTCTGAATCCATCTTGCATTTCTGGAAGTTCTCTGTCAATATATTGTTGCAGCCATTTTTGAATTATCTTCAGTAAGATTTTACTTGCACGCCATGTTAATGATATTGTTTGATAATTTTCACATTCTGTGGGATCACCTTTCTTTGGAATGGGTATAAATACGGATCTCTTTCAGTCAGTTGGCCAAATAGCTGTCTTCCAAATCTCTTGGCATAGCCAAGTGAGTGCCTCCATCAGCGCATCCATTTGTTGAAACATCTCATGGATATTCTATGAATTCCTGGAGCCTTGTTCTTCATCACTTCCTTCAGTGCAGCTTCAACTTCTTCCTTCAATACCATTAGTTCTTCATCATATATCACCTCCTGAAATGGATGAAGATTGACCTGGTCTTTTTGGTAAAGTGACTCTGTGTATTCCTTCCATCTTCTTTTGATACTTCCTGCATCATTCAATATTATGTCCATAGAATATTTCAATATTGTAACTTGAAGCTTAAATTTTTTCATCAATTCTTTCAGCTTGAGAAATGCCAAGTGTGTTCTTCCCTTTTGGTTTTCTAACTCCAGGTCTTTGCACATTTCTTTATAGTAATTGGCTTTGTCTGCTTGAGCTGCTCTTTGAACTCTTCTGTTCAGCTCTTTTATCTTGTCTTTTTCTCCATTTGTTTTAGCTACTCTCCATCCCAGGGCAATTTTCAGAGTCTCTTTTGACATCCATTTTGGTCTTTTCTTCCTTTCATGTCTTTTTAACGACCTCTTGCTTTCTTCATGGATGATTTTCTTGATGTCATCTCATAATTCTTCTGGTTTTTGGTCATTGGTGTTAAATGCATCAAATCTATTCTTTAGATGGTCTCTAAACTCAGGAGGGATACATTCAAGGTCATATTTTAGCCCTCATAGACTTGTTTTAATTGTCTTCAAGTTGAACTTGCATATGAGCAGTTGATGGTCTGTTCCACAATCAGCTCCTGGCCTTGTTTTGGCTGTAGATATTGAGCTTTTCCATCACCTCTTGCCACAGATGTAGTCAGCCTGATTCCTGTGTACTCCATCTGGCAAAGTCCTCATGTATAGCCACCATTTGTGTTGTTGAAAAAAGGTATTTGCAATGAATAAGTCATTGGTCTTGCAAAATTCTATCATGCGATCTCCAGCGTCATTTCTGTCACCAAGGCCAAATTTTCCAACTATCGGGGATTCATCTTTGTTTCCAACTTTTGCATTCCAATCACCTGTGATAAGCAATACATCTTGATTGCATGTTCGGTCAATATCAGACTGCAGAAACTGTTAAAAATCTTCAATTTCCTCATTTTTGGCTTTGGTGGTTGGTATGTAAATTTGAATAGTAGTAGTATTAACTGGCTTTCCTTGTATGCATATGGATATTATCCTATCACCGATAGCCTTGTACTTTACGAGAGATCTTGAAACATCCTTTGTAATGATGAATGCCATGCCATTGCTCTTCAAATTGTCATTCCTGGCATAGTAGATCACATTGGTTATCTGATTCAAAATGGCCAAACAAGTCCATTTCAGCTCACTAATGCCTAAGATATCAATCTATGCATTCCATTTCATTTTTTACAAGTCCCAATTTTCCTAGATTGATACTTCATGCATTCCATGTTCCTATTATTAATGGATGTTTGCAGCTGTTTCTCCTCAATTTGAGATGTGCCACATCACCAAATGGAGATCCCAATAGCTTTATTTTATCCATATCATTAAGGTCAGTTCTACTCTGAGGAGGCAGCTCTTTCCCAGTCATATTTTGAGTGCCTTCCAACCTAAGGGGCTTGTCTTCCTGCACTGTATCGGACGATGTTTCCAGGCTATTCATAAAGTTGCCTAGTGATGTATCAGACAGTGTTTCTCTGCTATTCATATGGTTTTCCCTGGCCAATTCTTTGAGAAGTGAATGACCTCTTCCTTCTTCCTGGTCTGCCTATAGATTAGCATTGGCAATTCTCCTCCTTAACACAGGGTTTTTTTTGTTGTTCATTAATTAGTCTCAATGCAGAGTGTGTCTATTTAATGTAAATATTATTTAAATGCCATTCAAAATTTCTATTTCAACATGGAGTTATTTATGCCAAACCCTAACATGCTACAGGGTGGTGTTGCACCTTAGGGATACAGGGTCAATCTGCTTAGCCTGGGAAAAAATGCAAGTTGCACAGGCTTAAAAATAGATGCCCAGAGGTTAGCTCCCGATCAGAATTTATCCAGGCTTCAGCCTTCACCAATACTTACCTGGTGAAGTATTGATGTGTATTGTGTATGGTGGGTGGACTGACAGGCAGATTCCTGCACATCCCCTTCCCCCAACCCTAACAAGAATGGGAGATTTAAACACCATGAAAGCACAGAGCCAAACCAAAAAAACCCACTGCCATCAAGTCAATTCTGACTCATAGCAACCATATAGGACAGAGTAGCAATGTCCCCATAGGCTTTCCAAGGCTGTAATCTTTATGGTAGCAGACTTGCCTCATTTTTCTCCCATGGAGTGGATGGTGGGTTCAAACCACTGACCTTGTGGTTAGCAACCAAATGCTTTAACCACTGTACCACCAGAGCTCCACCAGAGCAATACATCAAAATGTTATTTCTTTATTTATTGATTTTATTCTTTATTCTGTACTTATTTTAATATTCATTATATCATTGAGCTTTAGATTCCTTTTACCAATAAGACTAAAACTCCAAGCTGGGCCTTAGGAGGCATGTGCTTTGTTCCCAGTTCTACCATTAACTTGCTCAGTTAGAGCACAGTAAGCTGGAAGGTATCTTGATGTCCCTTCCATATTACATTCTATAACTATGTCTAATATTTCATTTAAACTTCATGACAGCTTGGAGTTAGAGGGTAAATGACTGTTCAAGACCACACAGCTAGAAGATGAGAGGCAGAGTGGCACTATAGGCAACTCTTTTGCCCAATGCTCCAGAACTCTTCTCATTGCATTAGGAAACTAATACAAGTAGTAATCAAAGACATACCCTGCATTGTATTTCTTATACCATAATCAAAACACTTTCCCTTAGCTATGTCAAAGACATAGTATACAAAGCTAGCAGCAGAAAGCCTTATTCATTCATTCAAAACATGTTCATTAAAAATGTAGACATTGGCCGTATATTGTTTTGAATATCATATCAAGCTTATAGGTAGGCTCACAGTCTACTGAGATAGACAAATAAACATGTGGTAAAACCTGGTGGTGCAGTTATTAAAGCATTTGGCTGCTAACAAATAGTCATTGGTTCATGATCACAGGTCTGTGTGGGGGTGTGTGTCAGGAGTTCAACATATTTTTTTGGAGGACACAATCCATCACTGTTGGTCCCTGAGTGACTATAATGAGTATAGCCCCTGGCGAATCCATAAGAGATAACTATCTGTTGTTAAGCCACTAAGGTTTGGGGGATTATTTGTTACTGCAGTATGACCTAGTCTTTCCTGACTGATACACTCTGTCTCTGGAGAATGAAGCTTTTCTAGCCCTCAGTGACCCAATAAAAATCCTTTGCAAGATGGGACTGCATTGCTATTTGTTGTGAGCAAGTGAGACAGAGATACGCAGAGGAGTCCCTAGGTCGTGAAAATAGTTAACAAGATGGGCCACTAACGGAAAGATTGGAAGTTGAATCCACCCAGAGGCACCTCAGAAGAAAGGCCTGGTGATCTAGTTCGGAAAACTTAGCCATTATGGAGCACAGTTGTACTATGATACACATTTGGGTCAGAGTTCAACTCAACATCAGGAGTCAGTTAGACATATGGAGAATATGGGGAACAGGGCCTCTAGAGCTAGGCCAACAAAACTGCCTAGAGCAGCTATGGATCACCAAGGAGTCTTTGAACTACCCACTTTTGTGTTCCCACTACCAGCTGCTCTGCGGGAGAAAGATTAGGCAGTCTGCTTCTGTAAAGATTTACAGAAACCCTATGGGGCAATTCTTCTCTGTCCTATAGGGTTGCTTTGAGTTGGACCATCAGTTTTGGTGTTTTGGTTTTTAAGAGCTGCAATAGTTGGAAGCACAGGCAGCTTGGAGGTGCTGCATTTCTGGGCATCTCTCTCAGGGGTCACCATAAGGTAGGAGGTTTTTTATCTAATCAAAGACAGCTTTTTTAGGGAACCCACATGTGGAACACAAAAGTGGGTAGTTCAAAGACTCCTTGGTGATCCATAGCTGCTCTAGGCGTGTTGTTGACCTAGCTCTAGAGGCCCTGTTCTCCATATTCTCCATATGTCTAACCGACTCCTGATGTTGAGTCGAACTCTGACCCAAATGTGTATCATAGTACAACTGTGCTCCATAATGGCTAAGTTTACAGAACTAGATCACCAGGCCTTTCTTCTTAGGTGCCTCTGGGTGGATTCAATTTCCAATCTTTCCATTAGTGGCCCATCTTGTTAACTATTTTCACGACCTAGGGACTCCTCTGCATATCTCTGTCTCATTTGCTCACAACAAATAGCAATGCAGTCCCATCTTGCAAAGGATTTTTATTGGGTCACCGAGGGCTAGAAAAACTTCATTCTCCAGAGACAGAGTGCATCAGTCAAGGAAGGCTAGGTCATACTGCAGTAACAAATAATCCCCCAAACCTTAGTGGCTTAACAACAGACATCTATCTCTTATGGGTTGGCCAGGGGCCATGCTCATTATAGTCACTCAGGGACCAACAGTGTTGGATTGTGTCCTCCAAAAAAATATGTTGAACTCCTGACACACACCCCACACACACCAGTCAGTGCTCATGACCTAATTTCTTAGGGAGCAGGGGGGAAATGCAATTCTACTTTCTGCTGTGAAAGAGAGAACTGGAATATTTATGAATATCCCTAAAATCATCACAGTGTTTTAAGATCTCCAGCAGAATCTTTGCTTTCAGAATTTCACATTAGCCTGTGACAGTCTGGAGGCCAAGGACTGTGTCCTGTTCCTCTATGTGTTCCAAAGGCCTAGCACAATGCCTGGCCTGGGACAGACCCTCAACAGATGTCTACTGAATGAATTTATTAGTGGATGGACAAAGACTCTCCCTTGGGAGAAAAATCCTTCCCATTGATAACCACAAAAGTCTACATCATATTTCACATTTTCAAATAAAGCTTTAAGGACTGAGTTTCATTCTTATTTGTGCTCTTCTAACATAGTTTAATATGCCCCTGTATAGTCAGCTCAGCTACTAACTGAAAGGTTGGGAGTTTGAGCTCACTCAGAGGTAGGTTTCTTGGAAGAAAAACCTGACAATCTACTTCTGAAAAATCAGCCACTGAAAACTCTATGGACCACAGTTCTACATATAGGGGTTACCAAGAGTCAACATCCAGTCAATGGCAGCAGTTTTTTTTTTTTTTTTTTTAAATGTAGTTTAAAAAGATACACCGAGGTCTTCCCTAACGATGCCAAGAGGAACAAGTTCAGGTAACGGTATTTTGAACCCCACTGATGACATGCAAATTACAGCCCATAGAGCTTCTTGCCTATGCCCATAAGGGAGAGGCCAGAATAAAGGTAGGCCTCCTAAATATGTGAAATGATTACCAGAGCATAGGCCCCAGAAGGGCAGCAGGGACCCAGATTGTCCTCCCTGAAACACTGATGAAAGGCAGTGGCTAAACCTGCTGAGACCAGAGTGTTGGCTCTATTTTAATCAATTTCTTTAGAAAGGCTTCCAGAACAGGATACTCTCTTTTCCAAAGTAGCAATACCAATGCCAAGTTTCTGGGCCTGGAGTAAAGGCCACAAAATCAAATAATATAGTTGCAGTTAGCCAACAGATAAGTCGCTGGATGACTGCTAGAGCGTATCACAGCAGCCAAAGAAGTCGACAGAACAGGATGGGTAACAAACAGGCCATAATCTGATATGCTGCTCATTTATCACTGCCCTTTGTGTACCAAGATGTTGAAGCTCTGGCAGTGATCTCTATCTTTGTTGTGCTGCTGTAGACAAAAACATTAGTGCATGACCATGGGCGTGTATGGAACAAGACTGACAAAATCTCATGGCTTGGAAGGAAAAGCAGCATCAGCACATGCTGTGTGCAGAGTGTGAACCCGAAGACAAGACAGACGCCAAGATGGAAAGTCTTCTATGAGGAGTAGGAGGGCAATGATGAGGTCTGGTATGCATGGATGGAGTATTAATGCACGGCCTTTTCTCTGAGCAGGACTTGGGGACATCCCTTTAGCAGTTTATGGGCTTCCATGGCTCCTACCAGGATGTGTGGCCTTGTACCAGTTATACCCCCTGATAGTACTCTCCCTGCTCACCTTCTATGTGCACAGAAGCCTGCTGTATGCAGGCTTGGTAAATCATGGCATGTGAACCTGAAATGTATTAGAATGATTTGGAGTGGTAAGAGAGCCAAGATAGTACACAGAGAGATGTGTGTAGTGAGTGACAGGACTTTTTTTCTCCCTCCCGATAGTTTTTCACAAGCTGAGTCCAAGGGTGCTAGAACTCTGCAACCTGAGGCTGGTGGCACATCTTCCCAGAAAAGTGCCTTCAGTCCTTACCAATAGGCTTTGACAGGCTTCCCAGGCAGACTCTTGAGTGGTTGCCCTTCCTATTCCTGACCCCAAATTTAACACTGGATCATGAGACAGCAGAAGCCTGTGTCTGAGGGGTCACCTACAAAATCCTACCTGATACTACAAAGGCAATAATAGCTTCCCAAATTGATGAGCCACCAGAGTCTTAGAAAATAAATTGGAGTGTCAGTTTCTTTTGGAGAAGAAGGATAATGTGGTTAATCTGACTTGGGGATAACAGACTTTCATCCTAAAATGTCTTATGAATTTGATATAGGAGTTCCTTCTTTACTTACTTTTAGTACCAAAAGTCAAGCAACACAAAAGAAAACAAAAAAGCAACCAGTCTAATCAAAGGTACATACTTCAAGTATATATAGAGAATTCTACAGGGCCTAAGGGATTTGACTGCTAACCAGTAGGCTGGAGGTTCAAACCTACCAGCCACTCCTTGGAAGGAAGTTTGGGCAGTCTGCTTCCATAATGATACCACCTTAGAAACCCATGGAGGGGTCGCTATGAGTCAGATTCGACTCAACAGCAGTGAGTTTCATTTTGTTTTGTTGTTATACTTTACAGCAAGGGTCAGCAAATTTTTCTGACAAGGGCCTGATACTAGATATTTTGTACTTCATGGGCCACATGTGGTCTCTGTGCATATTCTTCTTTGTTTTTTCTTTTCCTTCCCTTTTTTTTTTTCTTCTTAACATTTAAAAAATGCAAAAGCCATTCTTCGCTTGAGGACTATACAGAAACAGTAATTATTAGGCTGGCTTTGGCCCGTGGGCCTTAGTTTGCTGATTCATGTTTTAGAGCAAAAAGTGAAGAAAAGTATCCAACACCAGATAAGGTATTAAGGCATTTACCAAAGATGAAGCCAAGGAATACCTTGACTGTAAGTCTGTTGCTCTAGACTGGGTCAGTCACCCACTTAGGTAGGTTAAGGTGATTTGAGAGGAGCTGGGGACTCAAAAATACCTCATCAGGCCAGAAAAAACTAGATGGTGCCTAGTTACAGCTGTCAACCACTTGGAAAGGGATCAGTATAGGAGATCCTGGATAGAGTGGGAGAACAATGTGAAACAAAACTCAAAATCATAAAAACAAAACAAAACAAAACAGGTTTACTGGTCTAATAGAGCCTGGTGAGATCCTCAACACTGTGGCCCCTAGATACCCTTCAGGTCTGGAATTGAACTCACTCCCATGGCATCCAGCCGAAGAATGGACAGGCTTATAGGGTGAACATTTACATTAGGTAGATACACTCCTTAGAATGATCAATTATGAGAGAACAGAAGGGTAGTATTTGCACAGGAAGGTAGTTCAGGGGGCAGGAATGCATAGGAAAGAAGGACACAGGAGAAAGGTAACTACATGGAGGAAGTGGGAAGACAGTTGTTACATTGTGGGAAATTGCAGTCAATGTCATGAAACAAAAGGTATATGAACTACTGTATGGAAAATGAATTTGTTCTGTAAACTTTCACCCAAATCTATCTATCTATCTATCTAAACCCTCCTAATCAAGCTGAAAAGAATATGAAATTCTACAAGAAATATGTTCCTGTAAACCAAGGCTTACACACATCCTGGGGTTCTCAGTTAAAAGATAAATAGTTTGGGAAGGCTAGGGTTTATTTTCTTGGACTATTTCCTAGTTTGAGAGGTGAATTAAGAGAGAATGAAGTGCAAGAAAGGAGCCCTGGTAGAACAGTGGTTAAGCATATGGCCACTAACCAAAAGGTTGGCAATCTAAACCCACTAGCTACTCTGTGGGAGAAAAATGTGACAGTCTTCTTCCTTGAAGATTTACAGCCTTGGAAACCCTATGGGGAAGTTCCACTCTATCCTATAGGGTTGCTATGAGTTGAAGTCAACTTGACAGGAATGGGTTTTTGGTTGGAAGTGTGAGACAGGTAGGTTGAAATGTCTTCTTGATAGGAGTAAAAATTATAAATCTCTTTGGTTAGGAAAGGAAGAACTAGGAAGATAGGTCGTTCAGTCACAACTTTCCTTGCTCCTCCTCTCCTCTCCCACCAGATGGTCTTGGAAGCAGACTTGTGGTAAAAACACCTGCATAGTTTGGGCATGTATCAGATTATTATGGTAGAGCCATTCATCCCTATATCTACAGATACTGCCAGACTGCCAGAAAAACCCCAGAGTAAGCAAGGAGCCATGTTCAATATGAGAAATGATGGAAAGCAGTGCTGGGCTTATGTACGATATGCAGGGAACTTGGTAGTTTTCATGATCCCATTTGGGGGACATAGAGTATTGACGGTTTGTTGTCTGTACCTCCCATAATTGAATTGTACCCCCAACACACACACCCACACAAAATATGTGTTGGAATCCTAACAACTACACCTGTAGATATAATCCTGTTTGGAAATAGGGTTTTCATTGTCATGTTAGTGAGATCATGCCTTCTAAGGTATAAAAAGAGAAGATTAGACACAGACACACACACACACACACAAAGGAAGACTAATATCAATGTAAAAATTGTCTATAAGCCAGAGAACTCCAAGGAACCAAGGAATGCCCATGGCTACTGGCAAGGAAGAAATCAACATGGCCAAACCCTTGATTTGAGCTTTTAGCTTCAAGAACTTTGAGAAAACAAAGTTCTATTCTTCAAAGCCACCCACTTGTGGTATTTGCAACAGCACTAGGAAACTGAGGCAGAGGTTAACAGCAGCAAGGTGCAAAGAGACTCCTAGTTAAAGTGTAAGTATCCAAGCTGGTGACACAATCAGATCTCAGAGAATGTGAAGGGTCAGCAGAAGCCAAAGAAAATGGCCAGCAAGCAAAGGGATTACAGTGGCTTCCACTGGGCCACAAGAAGAGAATATGAAATA
>NW_006921713.1:8371379-8378477 GCF_000298275.1 Orycteropus afer afer | reverse complement strand
AAGGCACTTGACTGCTAACCAGAAGGCTGGCGGTTCAAACCCACCAGCCACTCCTTGGAAGGAAGATGGGGCAATCTACTTCCATAGTGATACTACCTTGGAAACCCAAGGAGAGGTTGCTATGAGTTAGATCAGACTCAACGGCCCATAACAACAACAACAACAACATCCATAGATATATGGGAGCTCTGGTGACATAGTGCTTAAGGCATTTGACTGCTAACCAGAAGGCTGGTGGTTCAAACCCACTAGCCACTCCTTGGAAGGAAGATTGAGCAATCTATTTCCATAGTGACACCGCCTTGGAAACTCAAGGAGGGTTCACTATGAGTCAGATCTGACTCAACGGCAGTGAGTTTAGTTTTTGGTATCTATCTATCTATCTCATATATATGGATATCTCATATATATATATATCGCCATTCCCACTAACACTGCACACAGTAGCCTTTCACTTGTCTTTGTTCCATATTCCCTCTGCTAACATCCACTGTCCACACTGCTACCAGAGTATCCTTTCTAAAATGCGTAACTCTGACTGTGTTCTTCTTTTAAAAAGCATGTAATGGTCCTCTATTGCCTGTAGAGGAAGAACATATTGGACATTTCTCAAGCTGAAAGAACTGAAGAAAAAAAATCAAACCTCAAGTTGCAATATTGAATGATTCTATTGAATGATGCAGAAAGCATCAAAACAAGATGGAAAGAATACACAGAGTCACTGTACCAAAAACAATTTGTCAACATTTAACCATTTCAGGAGGCAATGGTATTGACAGAATAGCCACTGAGATGTTTTAACAAATGGATTCAGGGCTGGAGGGGCTCAATTAGTTTATGCCAAGAAATGTGAAAGACAGTTACTTGGCCAACTGACTAGAAGAGATCCATCCATATTTGCACTCATTTCAAGAAAGAGGATCCAACAGAATGCAGAAATTATTGAACAATATCATTTTATGTGCAAGTAAAATTTTGCTGAAGATAATTAAAAATGGTTGCAGCAGATTCAAGCCAGATTCAAGAGGGTGTGGAAAGAGGGATAACACTGCTGATGTCAGATGTATCTTGGCTGAAAGCAAAGATTACCAGAAAGATGTTTACCTGTGTTTTATTGACTATGCAAATACATTCAACTGTGTGGATCATAACAAATTATGGATAACATTGCAAAGGATGAGAATTCCAGAACACATAACTGTGGTTGTGAGGAACTTGTATATAGATCAAGAGGCAGTCATTTGAACAGAACAAGGGGATACTGCATGGTTTAAAATCAGGAAGGGTGTTCATCAAGGTTGTATCCTTTCACCATACTTATTTAATCTGTATGCTAAGCAAATAATCCAGGAAGCTGGACTATATGAAGAATGCAGCATCAGGATTTCAGGAAGACTCATTAACAACCTGCGACACACAGATGACACAACCTTGCTTGCTGAAAGTGAAGATAACTTGAAGTACTTACTAATGAAGATCAAAGACTACAGCCTTCAGTATGGATTACACCTTTACATAAAGAAAACTAAAATCTTCACAAGTGGACCAATAAGCAACATCATGATAAATGGAGAAAAGATTGTTTCATTTTACTTGGATCCACAATCAACACTCATAGAAGCATCAGTCAAGAAAGCAGACAGTGTACTGAACTGGGAAATCTGCTGCAATTGCTAGATGCCATTGTGTTTTTTCCGACTCATAGTGACCCTATGCATAGCAGAATGACACACTACCCAGTCCTGCATTAGCTCCATGATCTTTGCTATACTTGAGCCCATTGCTGAAACCACTGTGTCAATCCATCTCACTGAGGGTCTTCCCCTCCCTCATTGACCATCCACCTTACTAAGCATAACATTCTTTTCCAGGAAATGGTCCCTTCTGACAACATGACCGAAGTAGGTGAGACGAAGTCTGGCCATTGCCTCCAAGGAGCATTCTGGCTGCACTTCCTCCAGGACAGATTTGGTAGATCTTTTAGCAGTCCATGGTACTCTCAGCATTCTTCACCAACTCAAAAGCATCAACTTTTCTTTAGTCTTCCTTATTCATTGTCCAGCTATCACATACACATGAAATTAAAAGTCATTGCCGTTGAGTTGGATCCGACTCATAGCAACCCCTCCTTGGATATCTGAAGCAATATCACTATGGAAGTAGATTGCCCAGTCTTCCTTCCAAGGGATATGAGGTGACTGAAAATACCATGGCTTGTTTTAGGCACACCTTAGTCCTCAAGGAGATATCTTTACTCTTCAACACCTTTGCAGCCAATTTGTCCAGCGCTATACATCATCTGATGTCCTAACTACTGCTTCCATTGGCATCAATTGTAGAACCAAGCAATGTGAAATCTTTGACAACTTCAGTCTTTTCTCCATTTATCATGATGCTGTTTATAGGCCCACTTGTGAGGACTTTTGTCTTCTTTATTTGAGATGTAATTCACACTGCAGACTGTATTTTTCAATCGTCATCAGTAAGTGCGCTTCAAGTCATCCTCACTTTCAGCAAGCAAAGTTGTGCCGTCAGCATATCACAGATTGCGAATGATTCTTCCTCCAATTCTGATGCCACGTTCTTCTTCATATAGTCCAGCTTCTCGGATTGTTTGCTCAGCATGTAGATTGAATAAGTATGGTGAAAGGATACAACCTTGACACATTCCCTTCTTGATTTTAAGCCATGTGTCCCCTTGTTCTATTTGAATGGCAGCCTCCTGGTGTATGTACAGATTCCTCATGAGTACAATTAAGTGTTCTGGAATTCCCATTCTTATCAATGTTATCCATAATTTGTTATGATTCACACAATCGAATGCCCTTGCATAGTCAATAAAACATAAGTAAATATCTTTCTGATATTCTTTGCTTTGAGCCAAGATCCATCTGACATCAGCAATGATACCCCTCGTTTCACATCCTCTTCTGAATCCAGCTTGCATTTCTGGAAGTTCTCTGCCAATATATTGCTGCAACCATTTTTGAATTATCTTCAGTAAGATTTTATTTGCATGAGATATTATGATATTGCTTGATAATTTCCACATTCTATGGGGTCACCTTTCTTTGGAATGGGTACAAATATGGATCTCTTCCAGTCAGTTAGCCAGGCAGCTGTCTTCCAAATCTCTTGACATAACTAAGTCATTGCCTCCAGCAGGGCATCCATTTGTTGAAACATCTCAATGGATATTCTGTCAATTCTTGGTGCTTTGTTCTTCACCAATTCCTTCAGTGAAGCTTTAACTTCTTCCTTCAATACCATTGGTTCTTGATCATATGTCACATCCTGAAATGGATGAAGATCGACCAGGTTTATTTGGTACAATGACTCTGTGTTATTTCTTCCATCTTCTTTTAATACTCCCTATATCATTCAATATTTTGTCCATAGAATCTTTCAGTATTACAACACAAGGCTTAATTTTTTTCCTCAGTTCTTTCAGCTTGAGAAATGCTGAATGTGTTCTTCCCTTTTAGTTTTCTAATTCTGAACTTTGCATATTTTATCATAGTAATCAGCTTTGTCTGCTCGAGTTGCTCTTTGAAA
The DNA here is from genome assembly GCF_000298275.1 of Orycteropus afer afer. NCBI lineage: Eukaryota > Metazoa > Chordata > Mammalia > Tubulidentata > Orycteropodidae > Orycteropus > Orycteropus afer. Next base: position 8,374,922 of record NW_006921713.1, on the reverse strand, counting down.
TCTTCTGTTCAGTTCTTTTATCTTTTCATTTCTTCCATTTGCTTTAGCTACTTACTCTCTGCTTAAGGGCAATTTTCAGAGTTCCTTCTGACATCTGTTTTGTTTTTTCCTTCCTTTCTTGTCTTTTTAATGACCTCTTGCTTTCTTCATGGATGATGTCCTTGATGTCATCCCATAATTCTTCTGGTTTTCAGTCACTGGTGTTCATTGTATCAAATCTATTCTTTAGATGGTCTCTAAATTCAGGAGGGATATATTCAAGGTCATATTTTGGCTCTCGTGGACTTGTTTAAATTGTCTTCAACTTCAAGTTGAATTTGCATATGAGCAGTTGATGGTCTGTTTCACAATCAGCTCCTGTCCTTGGTTTGGCTGAAGATATTGACCTTCTTCATCGTCTCTTGCCACAGATGTACTCATTCTGATTCTTGTGTACCACATCTGGTGATGTCCATGTGTATAGCTGCCATTTGTGTTGTTGAAAAAAGTTATTTGTAATGAATAAGTCATTGGTCTTGCAAAATTCTATCATGTGATCTCCAGCATTATTTCTGTGACCAAGGCCAAATTTTCCAACTACCAGAAATTCTTCTTTGTTTCCAATTTTTGCATTCCAAGCACCAGTGATAATTAATACCTCTTGATCACATGTTCGGTCAATTTCAGACTGCAGAAGTTGATAAAAATCTTCAATTTCTTCATCTTTGGCTGCAAAAGACCTCTTTAAAGTGTTAAAGACCAAAGATGTCACTTTGAAGACCACAGTGTGCAAGTTTTTCCAAGCTGTGTTGAATCTTTGTTTGCCTTAACCTTCTTTTCTGTGGCCTGGAAACTCCTAATCATTTTTCAAGTCTCCATTTATGTTAAGAGTGCTGGGGCATTGTTAAGAATATCATTTTCATAGTTCCCACAATACCTGTGTTACCAGAGAACTTAAGGTACTAAAGTTCATTGTTTATTAATTTATTTCATCTAGTTGATGTGCCTTTATTCAATCAATTTATATTTGTTGAACATCTATTATATGCTAAACCAAAAAAAATCCACTGCCACTGAGTCGATTCCAACTCATAGAAACTTCCATTGAGTTTTCAAGGCTGGAAATCTTTATGGATGTCAATTGCCTCATCTTCCTCCTGCAGAGCAGGTGGTGGGTTTGAACCACTGACCTTCTGGTTAGCAACCAAATGCTGGTATTTTTCAGTACTCAAACTCACTGCCATTGAGTCAATCCCAGCTCATAGCAACCCCTCCTTGAGTTTCCAAGGTGGTATCTCTATGGAAGTAAATTGCCCCATCTTCCTTCTGAAGAGTGGCTGGTGGGTTTGAACTGCCAGCCTTCTGGTTAGCAGTCAAATGCCTTAGGCACTATACCACCCACAGTCCTAGACTTTAGGAAACTAATGTTTTTGTAGGGGAGACACATAATAAATTCATAATGTACAATAAGCAATGAGCATTTTGGAGTCTGTTGTTTGTTGCTATTGAGTCTGCCCTGTATGTACAGAGTAGAACTGCTCCACAGTGTTTTCAAGGCTGTGACATTTTGGAAAGAAATCACAGGACCTGTCTCCCAAGGCACCTCTGGAGGAGGGGGTGGTGTTTAATTACCAGCCTCTCATTTAGTAGTTGAGCATTTAACCATTTGTAGCACCCAGGGAGTCAGGAATGGGGTCTTATTCATCTTTAGCACATGCTTGGCAATACATATTCCATAGTAATACTTGTGAATGAACAAATGAACGAGTAAGTAGAATATTATGGTATTGGTTGCATGAATATGTAGAGAAACCCTTTTGGATCTTATTTATTTTTGGTTTGTCTGGAAGTCTCTCCTCAAAACGCCTTTCTGTCTTCCCCAGTAGAATTATCTCTTATATTTGCAGGAAGTCTTTTTACTAGGTTCTACTCATTTTCCCTCCCCTTGTGGCTCATTCTCTCATCATTGTCCTTTCCCTTATGACATTCACTGCCTGGCAGATTTCTCATTCTTCTCCAGACAAAGCAACACATTGGCCTTTCTTGGAAAAGGAGAGGTGTTTCTTGTGGTGTTTTCCCTCCAACTTTACAAGGCCTAGCTGTTTCTCACATGTAACAGTATACTCACAATTAAGGTATGGTATAGCCATACGACTCTCATGTAACAGCATCTCATTTATGCCCATTTTCCCCAAAGGCTCAGAAAGGACAAACATGTGATACTCACACCCAGATATGCATGAGTCAGTCCAGGAGGAGAATTTCACGTGCAAACATGTATACACGTGCATGCACTGCACATCACCATGCACCATGTCCCAGAGACAAATGGCACCCAAAGCCTCTGAGAGCCACAGGAGCGGATGTCCATCTGAGCCCCCTTTTCTGCATTTTCAAAGACTTTTCTGCAGCTTCCAGAGCTACTTGTTCTCCCTCTTCCTGTTGAGTCTCGCTCATTGGGTTTCTCTTCCTATTCTTGGGTCAATAACTCCTTCTCTTCTGCAATATCCACACTGAGGTAAAATCCATACTTGCTAACACTCTTAACTGATCTCTGTCACCTGCAGTTTCTTAGAATTTAATGATGCACACCACCACCCTAACACTGCTTTTGCAGTATCTATTTTCATCAGTCACCATTTTGTGGAAAGTCTACTCTCAGAGCAAGATATATTTCAGCAGCTTGGTCCTGTTAGGCAGGCCCATGACTTTGCAGAAGCCACAAGTAGGACTGGTATCAAGACTATCTGAGGCAGAGACAGATAAATAATGACTCCAGGAGTTTCCAGAATAAGGGTAGGAAAAGATGGCTTGTACTTTAAAAAATGGCTTGTAGCTAAATCTCATGTAAACATATTGCTGCTATAGGCATCTTGAATCAGTCACAACAGGCTAGATTATGCTGTGATAACAAACATCCTCCCAAATCTCAGTAGCTTATGACAGCAAAGGTTTCTTTCTCTCATCCTGCATATCTACCATAGGTTAGACTTTCCTATATTCTCTCTTTTCTCTCCCTCTGATACTCTGATTACACATATATTAGCTGTTCTCATTCTCTCTTCAATATTACTTAACCTCACATTTTTTCTATCTTCTTATCTTTCTGTGGTGTCTTATGGATAATTTTTTTTTCAGCTTTAGCTTACTTTACTAATTCTGTCTTTATGTGTGTATAATCTACTGTGTATCCCATCCATTGAGGCTTTTTGAATATAAATTTTAACAATGATACTTTTTATGTGTAAAGTTCCTTTGATTTTCTTTTCCTAATAGTTTCTAAGGAGCTCTGATAGCGTAGTGCCTAAGACATTTGACTGCTAACCAGAAGGCTGGCGGTTCAAACCCAGCAGCCACTCATTGGAAGAAAGATTGCATAATCTACTTCTATGGTGATATCATCTTGGAAATCCAAGGAGGGGTTGCTATGAGTTGGATCTGACTCAAGGGCAATGAGTTTGGCTTTTTTTAGGAGCTCTGGTAGCATAGTGGCTAAAGCACTTGACTGCTAACCAGAAGGCTGGCGATTCAAACCCACCAGCCACTCCTCGGAAGGAAGGTTGG
>NW_006921713.1:8365220-8370446 GCF_000298275.1 Orycteropus afer afer | reverse complement strand
CAGATCCAAGAAAACCAAACCCACTGTCATCTAGTTGATTCCAATTCATAGGGTTTCCAAGGCTGTCATCTTCATGGAAGCAGACTGCCACATCATCTGTGAAACAGCTGGTGGATTTGAACTGCTGAGCCCATTAATCACTGCATCACCAGAGCTCCTTAATATACAGATAGCTTGTAGGACTTACCTGTAGGGCAACTCCATCTTTCCCATTTACTTACAGCTCTCCATGCTCAACAAACAACCTGTTCTGCTCACTTTCTTAGAGTGGTGGAGAGGGTTGTTGTGAATAATTTTTGAAGATTTCTTGTGAGTCCGGTAATGCATTGCAAAGTGTTTTGTGTCTTTGTGTCTAGGATCTAGTTTGGTAGCAGAAGGGCCATTTCAGGGTATCTAATCAGCCACAATTGCATGATAAAGGAGGTTTTCACTAGACCATGAGCTTTCTAGGAACAAAATATGCCTATCTCCATCACCTAGCACAGTCTCTCCATTGTGACAGACCCTCAAAAAATGTTCGTTAAAAGAATAAGGAACATCCAAACAGAAGTAATGAGAATGTTCATGTATTATGAAGAATGTAACCAATGTCACTGAACAACTTGTGTAGAAACTGTTGAATGGGAATCTAAACTACTGTGTAAACCTTCACTGAAAACAAAATATATTTAAAAAAAAAAAAGAATAAATGATATAACAACACTTTCCTCCCTCAAAACATTACCAAGTAAGTCCCCATCCCACCTCACTCTGCAAAGAACGTTCACTCCTTAGTCAGAATTTTTTCTTTTCTATTTATTTTTCTGAATTTCTAGTTTTATGGGGGAAAGAAAGGGAAGAATCATTGGGAGTCGTTCCAAGTCTAAACCACCATCTCTAATCTGTCATCTATTCTTCCCTCCTTCCCCAGGGGCAGTAGATGATGGTTCTAACTGTGAAGAAGTGGTAAAGAACTTTATGATAAAGTTCAGTCTGCCCAAATGCCTGGGAATCCTTGGGTATACAATTGGTGTATAAATTTTAAATACTTATATTACTCACATTTATCACTATTGGTATCCAGAGTCCCCTGCAGTTCTCTACTTCAGACATTCTCATCTGTCCTGTATTCCCTGTTCCCCAGCAAAATAAGGATTCCCTGCAACTAAGTCAGGGATTGGCAGAATTCCAAGGTGGTATTATTGCCAAGCTAATAGTGCTTAATAATCAATTAGGCTTATTCACTGGTAATATTAACTCTCTCCCCCACCACCACCTGCAATCAGTTACATGGCGGCAGACAGATGCTTTCCAGATGTTCACTGGGCCAGTTTTGTGTTTTTTTCTAACTCTAATAAGACAAGCTGTGAAGATTCTGCAGGTAAGGAGAAAGGGATTGGGGTTGGGGCCAAAAAGATGGTTAGAACAATGAATGAGCACACATTTTCAATAGAGTAAGCCAGGTCTGCTGTTAATTAGTGTTGGGTTTGTTGAGAACATGGAGTCCAGGATGCAGCAGACAGAAGGTGCACCCCATCTGTGACTAGATCTGGCCAGGGAGGAACTAGTTACAGGAAGGAATCGTTCCCTCCCATATCCCCCTCCCACTGCCTGGTGAGCACATTCCACCCCCATATGGTGGAATGATGGTGGGTACTGTGGTGACTTGACACACTTCCCCAGTTGTCTGGGAAGTTGAGATTGTGAGCTTCTGGATGAGTCACAGTTGCATCACTAGTTTGTAGACCTAGGGATAACTTTTCTAGACTGTAAAAACGGAAGATTTCTACCACAAGTTGGATAAATTACATCTTGCTGATCAAAACCACTTCATACCAGTTAAGGTGCCTGGCCTCATGAGACAGAGTCTATAGTGCAGATTTGTGCCCTGCCTGTGCCTTTTGGCATCAATGAGGAGTGTGGGCAGACAGGTCTATACAGCATCTTAACCATACCTGGCTATGTAGTCACAGCCCAGAGGCTGCCTTTCCTAAGGCTCTCCCTTCCCTGCTCTTGATAGAAACAGATGGAGAGTGGGAGTGAACAAATAGCTCAGCAGTCACTGAGCCTGGGTGCTGGACATTTGTAGTAATTATGATAATAAAAATAAAATTATCACCAGTTATTGAGAGTTTGTCATGTGACAAGCATACATTTAACCCTCACAATAATCCTATTAGCATACTGGTATTATTATCCCCATTTTATAGCTGCAGAAACAAACCAAGAGAGTTAAATCCACATCTGGAACATGTTCTTGTTGTTATTAGCTGCTGCTGGGTCAAGCCCCTACTCATGGCAACTGCATGAGTTAAAGTAGAATTGCTCCATAGGGTTTTCTTGGCTGTATCTGTATGGAAACAGTTTGCTAGGGCTTTTTTCCACAGAACCACTGGGTGTGTTCAAACCACCAACTGTTAGTTTAACAGCAGATCACAAACTGCTTATGCTACTCAGGTTTCTTTCTGGGTCATACAATTGCTTAAATTTGCATAGCCAGAAATCAAACTCTTGTCTAATTCTTAGTTGTATCTTCATTTTCCTTTCATTTACAAAAACCCATCATTCTTCACCCTAGACTTGTTTTTTTGGTGATTATAGTGAGTTGCCAGAAGTTTTAATACAATCTTATTTTTGGTAGATGGTGTTCAGAAATAAGATACAGTGTAGTCGATGGATAAAGATTTCATTAAGCTAAGGACTTGTGAGTCTATGTAAATATGTTGTTGTTGTTGTTAGGTGCTGGCGAGTCGTTTCCGACTCATAGTGACCCCATGCACATCAGAACGAAACACTGCCTGATCTCACACCAGCTCCATGTATGTAGGTATAGTATGATGAAAAAAAAGGGGGGAGGAGAAAGATTTATAATGATGTATTTTGTTGTAGAACTCAGACTAGAGAAATGCAACATACACACACACACACACACATACACACTCAATCCTTAAAAGTGAATAACCAATTGGAATTCTTGTATTGTTTCTCTTGGCTGCCTGGGAACAAGATGGCCAATGAGAAAATAGAGTTCAAACACAGGAAGGGAGAGAGTATCCAGAGAAGCACGAAGTTCCTACCTTCAAGGCTATCCCAAGGGGAGCTCACACACCAGGGTAAGGCCTTTACCATATAGGGTAAGGCCTACAAGGAGAAGGGTCAGGGAAAATGTACCCCCCATGCTGCTATCTTACTGAAAAGTCTTTTATATTTGTAACAAAGACCTTTCAGTGTAAATGGGAAGCACCTGGGATGTGGGGGCTGTAGACTCAAGAAATATGGGGTTGCTTGGGTGAAGCTCTTACATGCTATGCATAGAAGGGCTTTTTCAGGTAACATCTCTGAACCCATAGCTTATTTCCAGCCTCCAACCAGAGACCCTCCTAAAAACTGAGATCTTTACTGGGAAGGCCTGGCTTGCCCACCTCTATATTATTTCCCCTTAACATGGCTACACATATTAGGCACTAATAAATGTTAGTAGAATGAATTAATGGGTGTCTCTGGTGACACAAATGGTTAAATGCTTGACTACTAACCAGAAGGTTGGTGGTTTAAACCCACCCGGAGGCATCTTGGAAGAAAGGCCTGGAGATACGCTTCAAAGGTCATAACCCTGAAAAGCCTATGAAGCAGTTCAGCTCTGCCCACAGGGAGTCACCATGATTTGAAATCAACTCAACAGCAACTGATTTAGAATGAATAAATAACTGGGCAGCTCAAGCTCATTCACTGAATAGTAGAATAGAGACCAGGCTATGATAAACCATTTCACACCACATTTAATACCATTATTCATTTAGTATTTATTATGTTCCTTTCTATACAGACCTGTGCAAAGCATCATGAGGGACACATATATAAAACATATGATTCCAATCCTTAAGGAATGAAGACTATTGTCAAGAAGGATTTTATATATCTATATATATCTATATCCATCTATCTATCTATCTATATAGATAGATAGATAGATAGATATAGATATATAAAATATATATTTTATATAATTTTATTTTATAAATAAATTTTATTTACCTGGAGTCTCTGTCTCCAATCTCCCCATCTACATTTCTCCCATTTTTTAAGGCCCTGTTCATATCATGCCTCCTCCATGAAATTTCTCCCACCTCTGTATTCCTGGAGTATAATTGTTTATGTATATGTATTTTTTTTCCGACTTAAGCTATAAGCTTTCTAGAACATTATTGACATCTAATCAATTCTTTATTTTCTTATCCTAGTGCCTAGTGTAAACCTAGAACATAGGATCTGAGTGTTTGTTAAATTAACAGACCACTGAACCAATGAAAATACAAATAACAAAGGAATCAAATGTTAAAGTTGATGGTGAGATGGAGATAGGCTAAGAGAGAGGGAATCTAGAATGCCAGAAGGGATTCTCCACTTCATGGAAAAGGAATTAATCATAAAGGTGATCCAAGATAAGGTTATGCTGGTTCAAGCTGATAAGTATTGAAATACAAGTCTGTGATGTCACTGAGAATGAGAACATTAAGGCCAAGATTGTAAACGAAACTTCAACATGGATTTTGAGGCCATCAAGAATGTAGTGCAGTGGAGTTCTGGTAAGGTGGTGGAGTAGGCAGAAAGACTGCATAGACCCTCTTCAACAAAGAAAAGGGGAACCGATTAACACAGATACAGAAGATAATCCTCGACCCCTGAGCCTTGAAGAGAAAGATACAGAAGTGGACTAAACTCTATCTAGTAGAAGAATTTGTGTGAAAATACCAAAAAAGGAGACATATGGAGCTGCGGTCTGGCAGCGATCCTGAAGGCACAGACAGCTTTGATATTGCCAAGTGATGGTAGGACCTAAGAATTAACCTAAAAATTGGTTAACTGCTAGCCAGGGACTGCATGGAGAACTGCTCTAGTGGCTGGGGAATAAAAGGGGAAGCAGTGAAGAGGAAGGCAAGCTAAGCTATGGACTTTTGTCTGTCGGGAGGGCATAGACATTTTGAATGTTTACAAGCGGCGTGACCATTTTGGATATATAAAGTGACAGCATTCTCCTAGATTCCAGGGACTGAAGAATGGGCTCTACTAGCTGGGAACCCCAAGGACATTCTGGACCCGGATGATTGGAAAGGTGTGACATTGCCCTTGTTATTCTTATACTCCACAACCTCTTGGTGAATGGATGTGTGGCCATTCCTCACTCCCACTCACTCTCTGGGCTGGCAGGAATCCCATCCCAGTCTGTGTGCTTGGCAGAGCCTGGGC
>NW_006921713.1:8363841-8364320 GCF_000298275.1 Orycteropus afer afer | reverse complement strand
AGAGATGCAAATCAAAACAACAATGAGATACCATCTTACTCCAGCAGTAGTAGCAAAGGTCAAGAAGACCCAAAATAACAAATGTTGGCAAGGATGTGGAGAGATTGGGACTCTCATACACTGCTAGTAGGACTGTAAAATGGTACAACCACTGTGGAAAGCAGTATGGTGATTCGTTAAAAGTTTGGAATTAGAAATTCCATTTGACCCAGACATTCCATTACTAGGTATATATCCTAAAGAAGTGAGAGCCATGACCAGAACAGACACATACACACTCATGTTCATCGCAGCACTATTCACAATAGTCAAAAGATGGAAACAACCTAGGTGTCCATCAATTGAGGAATGATAACCAAACTATGGTATATACACACAATGGAATATTATGCAACCCTAAAGAATAACGTAGAATATGCAAAACATCGCGTAACGTGGATGAACTTGGAGGACATGTTGAGTGAAATAAGTCAATCACA
>NW_006921713.1:8362930-8363741 GCF_000298275.1 Orycteropus afer afer | reverse complement strand
ATGTAAGCGAGAAGGCAATGGGATGGTATATATAAAACCCTGACAGAGAAAAATTTTCAACCAAGAATTATATACCCAGCAAAACTGTCCCTCAAGTATGAGGGTGAGATTAGGAGATTTCCAGATAAGAAGAGACTAAGGGAATTTGCTAAAACCAGATACTACAGAGATACTACAGGGAGTCCTTTGAACAGAGAACCAAAAATAGCAAATAACAACTGACCATTAATACACATGATGACATAACCCAGAAACCAACCCACTTATGGCAGTATCCAAAGTAAATAAGCTTACAAGATTGTAGAAAAGGGAACCAGAGGCATCAATTGACAAATGAAAACAAGTACAAACCAAAAAGAGGGAAAAAATTGTGTAGTTATAGAACTTCTAAATGGTGTGGAAGTCAAGACAATTGCAAGATAGAACTGCTTATTCTAAACTTGGCAAGAAAATTATAAATCACAGGTAACCTCAAAGAAAAATGATAAACCTTCACATCAAAACAAAAAAGAGGACAAGCACAAATATATAGCAAATATGAAAACAATAGCAACAAAGGAAGTGATTACACACCATTCCTACTCAAACTATTCCAAAACAGAAAAGGATGGAATCCTCCCTAACTCATTTTATGAAGCAAGCGTAACCTTGATACCAAAACCAAGCAAAGACATCACTCAAAAGGAAAAGTACAGACCAATATCCCTCATGAATATAGATGAAAAAATCTTCAACAAAATCCTAGCCAATAGACTGCAACAACATATCAACAAAATCCTTCATTATGACCAAGTGGGGTTCATATCAAATA
>NW_006921713.1:8351154-8359180 GCF_000298275.1 Orycteropus afer afer | reverse complement strand
AGAGACAGCTCAGGGGGCAGGAGTGCATGGAGGGATGGACACAGAGAAGAGGTAACTATCAGGAGGAAGTGGGAGGGGAGCTATTGCATTGTGGTAAATTATAGTCAATGTCATGAGAAAAAGTATATGTGAACTGCTGTATGGAAAGTGAATTTGCTCTGTACATTTTTACCCAAATCACAATAAAAAAAAAAAATGTAGTGCAGACTGAGGTAGAGAAGAAAAATGTCCTTCAGGTGCTTCAGAGACATAGGAAGGTGCTAATGTGTGTGTAGTAAAGATGAGAGGGTGGATGAAAGAGGAACACTAAAATAGGAATAAGTTGACCAGTGTAATGCATTATTTTATGGGAAGAACTGTTAACAAATGAAGAGAAGCTAGTTTACCAGTGGTCTAGAACTAATAGTGAAGGTCAAGAAATTTAGTTACTCCACTGGGTCTATAGAATCTAGGACAGTGGAAGAAATTGAGGGTGTTCGATGAGGAATAAATAAGAGGGTAAAACCTACACTGAAGGGCTAGTTATATTTCAGGATGGGCAATAAGATCCAAGATAAAGCTGACAAGTACATTTAGACTATAAATGGGTTTAAGAAATATTTGGTCAAGATAGTATTACACGTTCATTCTTTGAAGCTTCTTTTTGTACTCATAGAAATAATAATTTACAAAAGAGAAAATTTAAACAACAAAGTCAGACTCAAATACAAGATAAACATCTCTTGGCACCTTGAAATAGAAATACAAAGTACAAAGTAGGCTGAAACTGGACCCTGCTGGGCTATGAGTTTAGAAATAGTCATAGAAAGCCAGGGGTTTCAGAGCAACATAGACAAAAAGTGCCCCACTCCAGGAGACCGATAAAACTGTATCTGACTTTCCTGGGGCTGGGATAGAAGAAAGCTGAGAGAGACTTCCACCTGAGACCAAGGCCAAGAAAGCCTTTGGTTCAGGAAGTGAACCTTTATATCCCAAGCATTTCTGAAGGATATGAGTTTCTAACTTCCATTATGAGCTCTAGTTCCATATTAGGAGCTCTAGAAGGCTACATTAAACAATAAAAAAAAATCTGCTAGATCAGGAATGATGCAGGGAGAGAGAGGTGGGAGGGAAGGGAGAGAGAATGAGAATGAGTAATAAACTCTATCTCAAAATATGAGCACAAACTAAAATTCCAAAACATGAGGGATATTAATGCCAAGAAAGAGAGAGAACAAATTCAACAATTAGGACAAGAATTCATCTCAATGAAATGAAAATAATACAGCAATCTAAAATGGACTTTAACAAGTATACTCAGAATCTTGAGAAATATGAAGGAATATCTAAAAAGGAAAATATAGTAAAAAATAAAGCAAGAAAAGAAGGTTATAAAAATGATATAATTAGAAGATCTGGAAATATAAAAAGGTCATTGAAATGAAAAAAATCTCAACAGACAAGACAAATTCCACATTGGACACAATGAGAGAATTCATGAATTGGATGTTAGTGAGTAAGCTACCCAGAATAGAGAAGATAAAAATATGAAAGAGAAGCAAATAGATGTGGGTAATAAAAACATGTAATAGGAATTCTGGAAGAAGAAAATAAAGGAAAGAGCAGGAACTAATATTTAAAGAAATAATAGCTGAGCATTTTCCAGAATTAAAGAAAGACATGAGTCCTCAAACTGAAAGTTACACATAATGGGCTAAAAATAAATATATACCTGGTTATATTATGGTGAAATTGAAGAATATAAAGCAAAAAGGAGATTTTTTTTATAACTATCAGAGAGGGAAAGAAACCAAATCAGTTCAGAAGGAAGGACTTCTACAAGGTCAGCAGACCACTCATTAGCAACAATAGGAAAGAAAAGTCAATAAAATATTTTATTCAAAGCACTGAGGGAAAACAAGTGCTTACATGTTTTTTTTTTTTTTTAATCTAGGTTTAAAATTATTCAAAATGAGGGTAAAGTAAAGATTCACTGAGATTACACTCCCCCACCCCCTAATGCTTGTTAGTAGAACTATTAACAAAGTCATGTCTAACCTAGAACAGTGGTTCATAATGGAGGTAATGTTACCATTGAGGGACATTGGACAATGTCTGGAGATATTTTTTATTATATTAATTAACCTATGGGTGGGGTTCTATTAGCATGTATAGAGTAGAGGCCAGAAATATCATTAAACATTCTACAGTGCACAGGACACCATCCCACAGGAAGGATTATCTGTTCCAAAATGTCAGTAGTACTGCTGCTGTTGAGAAACCCTGAGCCAGAAGATGGCAAGGAACACTATGAGCCCAGAAACTGGTAAAATGTATTTGTTAAGTTAGTTAACGATGGACTTTTTTTAAAAAACAGTAATGATATTTGTGTTAATAAAAAAGTAGAAGTAAATTCTAGCCAAGGGAAGTATTTTTTAGTAGTTAGTTAAATCAAGGTTAAAGTCTTTGCCTTTTTAAAAAGGAGTATAAAAATAATCAGCAACATTAACTACTTGACATTGAATTGATTCTAGCTCATGGAGACCCCATGTGTGTCAGAGTAGAACCGTGCTCCATAGGATTTTCAATAGCTGATTCTTCAGAAGCAGATCTCCAGGCCTTTATTCTGAGGCACCTCTGGGGAGACTTGAACCATCAACTGTTCAGTTATCAGCCAAGCTCTTAACCATTTGCACTACCTAGGGATTTTTAAATAATAATAATAATAAAATCTATTGCCATTGAGTCGATTTTGACTCATAGAAAAAATAATGTATAGGTTCCAAACCAACAAATGAGGAAAAGCATGACTTTAAGCATTTTTATTCATTGAACAAAAGACAGGAAAAGAATGAAAATAAAGTTTTATATATATATATATATATGTAAAGACACAAAATAAGATAGTATAAATAAGTTTAAATATACTAAAAAATACAATAGATGAAAATTAATTAACCTTACCTGATATAATATAGAGGAGCTCTGGTGGCATAGTGCCTAACGCATTTGACTGCTAACCAAAAGGCTGGCAGTTCAAGCCCACCAGCCACTCCTTGGAAGGAAGACCAGGCAATCTACTGCCGAAGAGATACTGCATCAGAAACCCAAGGAGGGGCGGCTATGAGTCCTTGGCAGTGAGTTTGATTTTTTTTTTTTAATATACTATAGAGGGCGCTCTGGTGGTGCAATTCCTAGGCATTTGTCTGCTAACCAGAAGGTTGGCAGTTCGAACCCACCAACTGCTCCCCAGAAGGATGATGGAGCAATCTACTTCCATAAAGATTTACCATCTCGGAATCTCAATGGGATTCCGTATGAGTCAGAATTAAGTCAATATAGATCTCAAGGAGTATTGGTGGCATGATGGTTAAAGTGCTCAGCTGAGAACTGAAAGGTTGGTGATTCAAACCCACCACTCTGTGGGAGAAAGATGGAGGCAGTCTAATTCCTAAAGATACAGCCTTTGAAGCCCTGTGGGGCAGTTCTACTCTGTCCTATAGGTTGTCTATGAATCGGAATTGACCCTGTGGTGATGGGTTTTGTTAACATAGATCTCAAACACATAATGTTGGATGAAAGAAAAACATATTATATAATGATAATATACAGGATGATGATACCATCTATGCAAATATTAAAAGTACCATAAATATTATCTATTTCTTTTTATCATGAATCACTTCTTTTTATAATGAATGTTGTTTATGGGTAAATACACAAACGTTAAGTTCTTAAAAACATGAATAGAAAAGAAACACACCAACCTCAGAATAGTGGTTTACTCTGGGGTAGAAGGGAGGGAAAAAAGACCAGAAAAAGTGAATAGGGAACTTCAACTTTATCTGTAATATTTTATTTTGATATAGGAAAAATCTGAATATGAAGAGAGTGTTAACATTAATATTTGAGTGGTAGGTACACAAGTATTCATTACATCAGCCTTTGTGTTTTGTACTTTTCTAAATGTTTGGTATATATCAAAATATTTATTACTATAAATTGATTGATAAATGAAATGAAGCCTATCCCAAGGTAAGATGAAAAGAGCCGGCATTATCTGATACTAGAGTTTTAGAAGCAAATCTGCATGTTTTCTACAGTGATGTTTTATTACAAATCTGGTTTCATTAGTTGTTAAAAATGTGACTAATGATTGCTTTAAACTATTGTATTCAATTATAGATTTACCTATTTTCTTTTGGTCAGATAGTCACATGTAACAAATGACATTTTCTATAAAATAAACCAACCAACAAATCGAAAATAAGCACACTTTTATAACACATGAATACACTAATAAAATATATTAAGTCCTACCACAGGAGAATGCAATGTCTGCAGGACATGGTGGAAGGAAATCATAGACATTAAGATGTGTAATGGAGAGAAGACTGTTCCGTCTCAGTTCTGCCACATAGAAGAGTGGGTAAGTCCTTTAATCATTATGAGTTCAGATGGCTTGTTAAAAATAAAAGAGTTAATAATACTTAGTGCAAATGGTTAATGGGCTCAGTTACTAACTGAAAGTTTGTAAGTTGGAGCCCACTGAGAGGCACCTGGGAAGAAAGGACTGGCCACCCACTTCTGAAAAATCAAATGAAAACCTCATGGAGTACAGATCTACTCTGAAACTTATGAGGTAGCCATGAGTCAGAGTTGACTTGACAGCAACTAATTTTGTTCTGTTATACATAAGGTCACTATGAGTCAGAGCCAATTTGTTGGCAACTGACAACAACAAATGGTTAAAATTATGAGGGTGAAAGCACTATGCAAATCTTAGCAGCAAAGAAAGATATTTGAAATGGGAGAACAGGGATAGGCTGAGATGGCTGTGAAGATTCAGTAGGAGAAATGGGGATAGAGGGTTTATGCCTCAAATTGAGGGCTGTGGAGAGAGGAGTTGCTTGTAACTAGCAAAATCTTTCACTTTCTGCTCAACATAAGCCTTAGGCTAAAGGGAACAAGAACCAATTCCAAGAACTCCATCCCAGAGGGCAGCTCCCTACCTGCTGATAGAGTTGGGTAAAGGCAACAATGCATGACAGATCAGTAAGAAATTGGCACTCACTGGAGCAATGGCAAATGAATTCAGATGGGTACTGAACTATCTATATGTATCTATAATAAACTGACATATGTATCAGCGGAAACTATGCTGAGAAGAGTAATTACTTTAGAGGCCACATATCCAAATATTGACCCAACCTGGAAGGTATCATTTTCTGATACCTGGGGAGGTGGTAGACATACAAGCCATAGTGCTAAATGAGTTCCTATAAATTCTCTGGTCACCATCAATCTAGCAGTTACTGCCATGCTGGTCCCTGTGGCAGTTGGGCAGCAAGTTAAATTGGTTTAATATAGTTTGGAAATCTATAACACTTTTCATTTCCTATGTTTCCCAAAGCACTTAGTGTTTAAAGAAATGAAGGCAAAATGTTCGGAGGACTGTAATTGGAGCAGTAGAAAAGAAAAAGAACTTCAATAGCTACAGAAGAAATCAAAAGAAACTTTACAGAGATTCCTAATGGGACTATGAAAAAGATGCCTAGAAAATGAAAAACTTTCAACATTTCTAACAATAGATTGAGTGATTATTGTGGGTCACATACATTGATGAGCACTTTATGTAGATGATCTCATTTACACTATACAACACCATGAGGTAGTTATTTTTATTATATTAATTCCATAGATGAGGACACTAAGGCTTAGAGATCACACAGCCAATAATCAACAAATGGAATCTGACCCAAGTGTGTGACTTCCCAGAGCCCAAGCTCTCTTCTTCTTTTTTCTTATTATTTTTTAGGTGCAAGTTTACAGAGCAGAGTTTGTTTTACATTCAACATTTCACATATATTTGGTTTCACTCCCCAGTTACCATCTCCAACCCTAACCCAGTCTCCTTTCCTCCCTGTCCAATAACACCCCCCACCCCCTGCCCCTCATAGTTATGCACTTCTGTGTGTCCTGCATTTCCTCTATGCAAATGTTGCCCCTCTGGTGTGCCCCATGGTTGGTTGCTCTGAGGGATGCATTTCCATAGAGTATGTGAGTGCATCACCCTGGGTTGAGTGGTCTGTGTGTACATCTTGTTTACTATTGGGCTGAGAGCCAGTCCCTGGGAGTGAATTTTATTCCTGGCCCAAAGTGTATCCCAGGGCCATAGTAATGGGGGGTCTCACCAGACTCCATCTGACCAGTAACCAGTAATTATTGTGTTTTTGGATTTTGCTCAACATTTTTCCTCCCACTCTATCCAGGATCTCCCGTTTTGATTCTTTCCTGAGTGGTTGGCATTGGTAGCCAGGCATAATGTAATTCTTCTGGTCTCGAGGTCCATCATGTCCTAGGGCTGATTGCTTCCAAATGCTCTTAGTTTTTTGCATTCTTCCTTGCTTCCAGTGATAGGAGACCATTAGCTGCATCTTAGATGGCTGCTTGGAAGCTTTTAAGACCCCAGTCACTACTCACCAATGTAGGATGAGGAACAAGATTTTTATGTATGTTGTTGTGCCAATTGAATTTGGTGTCCCCCAGTACTATGGTCCTGAGTCAGTAGATGTATTGGATCTCTCTCCCACAGTGTCTGGCTCTATGTCTGTCTTCTGTTGTTTCTGTAAGGATTGTGGGTATTTTGTTTCACTGGTATCTGTGCAAGATTAGCCTCAGCTGAATCTATTCTTGGTTTGGAGTATAATCCTGTTCACTGACCCCCATCTGATCTTCTCAGATGTTTGTGTGTTTATCTATAGCCTGGTGTTTTGGTGTTAATGGTAATGCAGCATTGTGGTGTTAATGGTAATGCAGTATTGTTTGGTGTTAATGGTAATGCAGTATTGTGGTTGGTATTAGTGTCTGTTGTTTATACCTTATGTGTACAATTTGGTGTCCTTTCTTTTCCTAAGGTTATCATGGTGGTCACAGATTTTTTCTATACTATCTCTCCCCTTAGCTACATCAGTGTGTGGAACCAACTAGCCCCAAATTAATCCCTCCTTTTCCCTCCCCACCCTGGTAACCTACAAGGTGAGTTCTTTTTCATAAGCAAACCCTTCTTTGTCTTTTTACAGTAATGAGCTCATGCAGTATTTGTCTTTCAGAGACTAAGCTCTTAAATACTATTCTAGTGTGTTTCAAACTGCAATCAACCAAGTACCTTCTTAACTTTTGCCAAATATAGCTGTCACAACACAGACATAAGGAAGGCTGATGACTGGAAATGAGACCGGTGGTGAGTGCATAAGTGCTGCCAACTAGTGAATAGAGGAGCACAGC
The DNA here is from genome assembly GCF_000298275.1 of Orycteropus afer afer. Taxonomy (NCBI): domain Eukaryota; kingdom Metazoa; phylum Chordata; class Mammalia; order Tubulidentata; family Orycteropodidae; genus Orycteropus; species Orycteropus afer. The sequence goes on along the minus strand of NW_006921713.1, from coordinate 8,351,914 downwards.
ACCCTGCTTACTCAGATACATGCAAATAAAACAAAGTCTTAGGCAAATCATTCCAACATACAACCACCAATTAAATATAAACACAAAAACATCACAATGTCTCAGAGACAACAGACCATCATAGGCCACACAAAGAAGCAAGATAAAGCAGTAGAAACAAAGGAACAGGAGACAGACCCAGAACACATTCCTGAGGAAGAAGCAGCATTGGAACTCCCTGATAAGGAATTTAAAAAAATCATATTTAGGTACCTTTAACAGATTGAGAGGTAGATCAAGGAAAACACTGGCAAAATTGAATAAAACACAGAGAAAACACTAGAACAATTTTGGAAGACAATACAAGAACAAAATGACAAAATAAATGAAAAATTAGAAATGATACAAAATCTACAGATAGAAGTACAAAAGCTTAATATTAAACTCTCAGAAACAGATAACACATTGAACAGGCAAAGGAGTAAAATGGAATCAATGGAAGATAGAATTAGTGAGATAGAAGACAAATAGCTCAATATTTCTTTGGAAAGGGATCAATCAGAAAAAAAGATGAAAACAAAATGAAGAAAGCCTATGGTTCGTGTGCAATACCATCAAATGAAATAACCTACGTGTAATTGGAATTCCAAAACAGGAAGAGACAAATAAAAGCACAGAGAAAATTGTCAAAGATTTGTTGGAGAAGTATTTCCCTGACATGATGAAGTTGTTGTTATGTGCCGTCAAGTTGGACCTGACTCATAGAGACCCCTTCTTGGGT
>NW_006921713.1:8348950-8350434 GCF_000298275.1 Orycteropus afer afer | reverse complement strand
AACGTGGCAAGAAAATTATAAATCACAGGGTAACCTCAAAGAAAAATGATAAACCTTCACATCAAAACAAAAAAGAGGACAAGCACAGATATATAGCAAATATAGAAACAATAGCAACAAAGGAAGTGATTACACAATTCATAAACAAAATGAACTCAGCACAGAGAGTTATATGGATCAAAGAAATAAGCAATGCCACAAAAAAAACACATAAAAAAATGACAGTAACAATTCATTTTTGTTGATAATTACACTGAATGTCAATGGATTAAATGCACCATTCAAGAGATGGAGAGTTCACCTGGATAAGAAAACATAACCCATCAATATGCTGTCTACAAGAGACATACCTTAGAGATGAAGAGAAAAATAAATTAAAAACCAAAAGTTGGAAAAAGATGTATCAAGCTAATGGCAACCATAAAAGAGCAAGATTGGCACTATTAATTTCTGATAAAATTGACTTTAAACAAAAACTGCCATAAAAGACATAAGGACATTATATAATGATTAAAAGATCAATTGAATAAGAAGATATAACCATAATAAATATCTACGGACCAAATGAAAGAGCCCCAAAATACATAAACCACACTAACAGAATTGAAAAGACAAATAGATGACTCCACAGTCATAGTAGGAGACTTTAATATACCACTTTCAATCAAAGACAAAACAACTGGAAAGAAACTTAACATAGAGTCAGAAGAACTAAACAATATAATCCACCAATTGACCTTATAGACATCTACAGAGCAGTTCACCCAACAACAGCACAATATACATTCTTTTTCAGTGCACATGGAACATTCTCCAGGATAGACCATATATTAGGCCACAAAGCAACCCTTGATAAATTTAAAAACATTGCAATACTGCAAAGCATCTTCTCAGAGCACAATGCTAAAAATTAAAAAGCAACAGTAGGAAAATCAATGGAAAAAAAGCAAACACATGGAAACTGAATAACACCCTCCTTGAAAATGACTGGGTAATAAAGAAATAAAATATGAAATTAGAAGTTTCCTTGAATCAAATGAGAATGAAAACACAAAATACCAAAATCTTTGAGACACAGCAAAATGTCAATACTATCCAAAGCAATCTATACATTCAATGCAATCCCAATCCAGATCACATCAATGTTCTTTAAGGATATGGAAAAACCCATCAGTAATTTTATATGGAAAAGAAAGAGACCTGGGATAAGCAAAGCACTATTGAAGAAGAAGAACAAAGTAGGAGGTGTCACACTCCCAGAACTCAAAACCTACTACATAGCCATAGTAGTCAAAACAGCCTGGTACTGGTACAATGACAGACACATAGATCAGTGGAACAAAACTGAGAACCCAGAAATAGATCCATCAACCTATGGTCAGCTGATTTTTGACAAAGGGCTGAAAACCATTAAATAGGGGAAGAGATGGTCTCTTTAACAAATAGTGCTGACAAAACTGGATATCCATTTGCAGAAAAATGAA
>NW_006921713.1:8321185-8344320 GCF_000298275.1 Orycteropus afer afer | reverse complement strand
TGGTGTTATACTTCAAAGCTTAGATTCATTAATTCATTAGTCTATGCAAAGTGATGATATTCTATTATTTCATTCTCTGAAAGTGACCAATTAGTTTCTTCTTACTATCATTATAAACTCATAGATTTAAATGTATTTTGAGGATTCCATTGAAATTAAAGGAGTCTAAGGCACTTGACTGCTAACCAGAAGGTTGGTGGTTCAAACCCATCAGCCATTCTTTGGAAGGAAGGTTGGGCAATCTACTTCCATAGAGATACTGCCTTGGAAACTCAAGGAGGGGTCGCTATGAGTTGGGTCTGACTCAACGGCAAATAACAGCAACAACAACATTGAAATTAAAATACTTAGTGAAGCTCAAAATGTCCTATCTTTGGTTGTTGCAGCCTATTCAAGTTGGCTCCTGAGTTCTTTTGCCATAACTACAGTTATCTTTGATCACTTCCTTGCCATTTGGTATGAAAAATGTTCCAATATTGTGAATTTCCAGCCTCACACCTGAAGTCTATTTTTCTACAAGACACTCTGTTTCTCCTCGTGAAAAATGATATTTCAAGATCACACTCTAGGCCCTAGGGAGGCTTATCATTACAGGATTGCTTGTGATTTCTAGGCATTTTTCAGTAGACAGAGGTAGGAAACAAATGAATATTATATATTTTACTTGACTGCTAACCAGAGACTGGCAATTCAAACCCACCAGCCACTCCTTGGAAGGAACAATCAGTGGCTAAGCTGGGTTTCAGACCAAAGCAGTCTGGCTCTGGAGTCCATGTTCTTAACCAATCTGTTGGGCTGCCTTTCACAGCAGGTACTCAATAAGGGTTTGTGGGATGAATGGATAAATTAAATCCATTATTTGGCTAAACAGAAAAAGACAATCAAAGCTTAGGATACTGTCTTGGTTCTCTAGTGCTGCTATAGAAGAAAAACAACAGGTGGATGACTTTAACAAATGGGAATTTATTCTCTTACAATTGAGGAGGCTATCAGTCTGGGTTCAATGTTCTGGTTCTAGGGACTAGGTGAAGGCCCCTCAACTTTGGGCTTCAGCTCTGCCCCTATTCCAGGCCCATTGGACCTGGAGGTTTTTTCTGACTCACACAGTTGCTGACTGCTTAGGCTGACAAACTCAAGATCAACAGGTAAAATGGCACAATCCCAAGATCAGCAGGGAAGCACAGCAGGCCACTGGTTCAAGGCCAGGAACTGGAGAGGAAGACTCAGCCAAATGCAGTATCCAAATGGGCCAAAAATTAGAGACCTTTCTCAAAGCTTCTCCCTATGTCCTGGAAGCAGGCCGCACCTGAAGGCAACTACTTAGCTGCTCACAGCAGATTCCACCACAGAGGTCATTACAATCTCTTCATGGGGAATAACTCCATCCAGCTGTCCAGACACTCAAAACCGCAGCCCAGCCAAGTTGACACACAACCTTAACCACCACAGATCCTTATGGGGTTTAGTCCTAAGATCATAGTCCACCTTTCTGAAGTGTTAGGATTTGTTGGCTGTGTGTTTCATAAAGGGATATCTAACAGCCCTCTCTTCCAACCAGCTATTAAAGCAGTACTCTATTTAAAAGGAAAGAAATGTAATGTGCTATTTAGTTAGAATTTTGCCTGCAGACAGGCATTAACTCACCACTAGACAGAAATGAACATGCACACACACACCCTCCCTTGCTGTCCTACTGCATATCTTGCCAAAATGATATGACTTATTCCAGCAAAAGATCCATGCAGATCGTGAATGGGTTAAGAGCTTCAGGCACAATTCTGAGGCACCCTCAGGAACAGATGATCTCCTTTCTTTTTCCTTTCTCCCCCGAGGCAAACATTAAATCAGCTGGCTTCTAGAATTTATTTGTGCTTAAGATAAATTAACTAGAACCAAAGAGCCTTTCTCAGGTGTTGGTATCAGGCTTGAGTGCCCAGAGGACAATAATCCATTTCAATTCCAGCATCAGTACCTTTCATGTCACGTGTTGGGAGCCACCATGTCTTCACAGGATTTGAGCCGAGCACCTCACAGGCTGCCGGTGCTGGAAGACCCTCACGTTCTGAGGCTTTACATAGATTTCTCTGCCTGCTCACTTGTGCATAATTGTAAGTGGCACCAGAGCAAGAAAGAATAATGCATTCTACCAGGGCAGTGAAAACAATTGTGTCCTCTATGAATTTGTAGGTTGAGTGATGATGAAAATTAGACCTTTAGTTTATTCCTCAGGGTGAATTGCCTGAAACCGTGAGTTTCCTTGAGAATATTTCATCATTATTTCTTAATACCCAGTAAGAGTTCTTCCATGATTAAAGAATTTCTAGGTCCTTGTAATCAAGTTGCACTCTGTACTCTTATCTCTTACCCCACATCACAACCTTGTACCCCTTCCCATCTCAGTACAGATAAAGATCAAAGGCACATCCTGGTCTGACCAGAAGCCAAACAAAAGAATTGATGTAATATCCATTGAATGCATGTTGAACATCGACTAGTGTGGTTCGGTGCTGAATTCCCTCCTACCATATGGGAAACCTGGGTTAGACTCTCAATGGACCTCAAGTGTAGCCACCCCATCTGTCAGTGGGGACTTGCACGTTGCTAAGAGGCTGAACAGGTTTCAGCATCACTTTCAGACTAAGGTGGATTAGGAAGAAAGGCCTGGCAAGCTTCTTCTGAAAACCCTAAGGATCACAACAGTCTGATCTGCAACCAATCATGGGGCTGACACAGGATCCGGCAGCATGTTGTTTCATTGTGCGTGGGGTCCCCACGAGGTAGGGGCTGACTCGATGACAGCTGAAAACAAGTTATTTGGGGAATTTTCACAGAGCCCTACTGCTCCATGCTAGGTCCTGGGATAGTCTGCAATGCCCAACAAACCTAGAATTCATTTCTGCCTATGCTACTCATGGACTCTGTGACCCAGGTAAATTCATCTCTCAGTTTCTTCATCTCAGATAAAATATAAAATAATATTTATAGTTTGAAGTTCAAAAAATACTTTGTCAAATATAAAACATAGAGTGTTCACTCAGTAGAAACACAACGTACTACACCATCCCTTTTCATCTCTCCTCCCCCTCCAAAGATACAAAGGAAACAAAGATGACTAAGATACAGTCCTCATTCTTGATGGGCTCACAGTCCAGTGGGGAAATAGCTTTATGAAGAGATAAACCCTAATAAAATGTGATGATCCACAGAGGTGAGCAACGTGCCATGGGGACACAGAGGAGGAAGCAACTTCTTTTCTAATAAAATTAAAGCTATAGAGAATTTAAAGGTAGGATAGCTCAGAGTCCTTATTTTACAGATGAGAAAACTCAGGCCGAGAGAGATCTTATGATTTGTTCAAGGTCATGGCACATCCATGGCAGAGTTGGGAGTTGAACTCAGGCCTCCAGATTCTAGCTTAGTGATCATGTCACAGAGAATATGGGACAACACTGAGACAGGAAAGAATAAAGATTGCTCACTGAACAGGAAAGCACAAAGCTGGAATTAGAGCTGATGGGCCTAGAAGCTAGACAAGGATTCCAGAGCTGAGGGAATCAAAGAAAATCATCTCTTATGCTGGACAAAACCTGTGTGTGCTCTAAAATTGGGAACTTGAGTACTGTTCATGCTCTGAAGATCCCCCTGTTCTCTCAGAAAGTAGGTTTATTGCCCCAGAAGCCAGCCTGAGGGTGAATTCCATAGGACTGTCCATTCTAAGGCAGGAGTCAGGGGATGGATAGTGCCTAAGGCACTTGACTGCTAACCAGGAGGCTGGAGGTTCAAACCCACCAGCCACTCCTCAGAAGGAAGATGGGGCAATCTACTTCCGTAGTGATACTGCCTTGGAAACCCAAGGAGGGGTCGCTATGAGTTGGGTCCCACTCGACGGCACATAACAACAACATGCCTTTAGATTATAAACCACCAGAAAGAGCCTCAAAAACTTTGGGGGTGACAGGGAGCCAACAATCTGAAACAAAATCATATTTTAATCTGGAATGAGAACTTCATTTCATTTTGATTCAAGTTAGGACTTGGATTGTGCCAGTTTCATTTTTCAAAAAGAAATGTTTAAGAATTATCTATGCCTAAGTAATTGTTTTCAGAGATTCCAGCCAGAGATTTAAAATTACTTTCCCACTCCCTCCCTGACTGAGAGAGGTACAGGGGCTTGAGGCAAGTAGGAGAGGAGGCAGTAGTTCATGGGTGTGTCTGCACATTGTTGCAAGTGGCTTCAAGATAAGCCTGAGAAATTAAGGTCCAAACCCAAAACGAGTTGCCATCAGATCAATTTCAGCTCAGTGCAACTCCCTGTGTTTCAAAGTAGAACTGCACTCCATAGGGTTTTCAGTGGTTGTAACCTTTTAGAAGTGATCTCCAGGACTTTCTTCTGAGGAACTTCTGGGGGGATTCAAAATGCCAGCCTTTCAGTTAGTAGCCAAGTGCTTAACCATTTGTGCTACCTAGAGTTTACCTAAATCTTCACTAGACCATCAGTCTTTCAACTACATTGTTGTTGTTAGGTTCTGTTGAGCCAGCTCCCACTCAAAGCAACCCCATGCACAACAGAACAATATACTTCCCAGTGGTGTGCCATCCTCACAATCCTTGCTGCACCTGAGCCCATCATTGCAGCCACTGTGTCAGTCCATCTCATTGAAGGTCTTCCCTTTTTGACTGACCCTACACTTTACCAACCATGATATCCTTCTCTAGAGAATGGTCCCTTCTGACAACATGACCAAAGTAAATGAGATGAAGTCTGGCCATTCTTGCTTCCAAGGAGCATTCTAGCTGCACTTCTCCGGGACTGATTTGTTCATTCTTTTAGCAGTCCATGATACTTTCAGCATTTTTCTCCAACACCATAACTCAAAAGCATCAACTCTTCTTCAGTCTTCCTTATTCATTGTCCAGCTTTCACATGCATATGAGGCTATCGAAAACACCATGGCTTGGGTTAGGCACACCTTAGTCTTTGGAGACCTCTTTGATCTTCAGCACTTTAAAGAGGTCTTTTGCAGCAGACTTGCCAGTGCAATACATAGTCTGATTCCTTGACTGCTTCTTCCATTGGTGTTAATTGTGGATCCAAGTAATAAGAAATCTTTGACAACTGTAGTCTTTTCTCCATTTCGTCCAGTTGTGAGGATTTTCATTTTCTTTATGTTGAGGTGAAATTCATATTGCAGACTGCAGTCTTTAATCTCCATCAGTAAGTGCTTCAAGTCATCTTCACTTTCAGCAAGCAAGGTTGTGTCATCTGCATGTCAGAGATTGTTAATGAGTCTTCCTCCAATCCTGATGCTGCATTTTCATATAGTTCAGCTTCTCAGATTATTTGCTCAGCATACAGATTGAATAAGGATGGTGAAAGGATCCCACAACCCGGACACACATCCTTTCTGATTTTAAACCATGCAGTATGCCTTTGTTGTCTTCAAACAACAGCGTCCTTGTCTATGTACAGGTTCCTCATGAGCACAATTAAGTCAGGAATTCCCATTCTCAATGTTATCTATAATTTGTTATGATCCATCCAGTTGAATGCCTTTGCATGATCAATAAAATACACGTAAACATCTTTCTGGTATTCTTTGTTTTCAGCCAAGATCCATCTGACATCAGTAATGATATCCCTCGTTCTACATCCTCTTCTGAATCCAGCTTGCATTTCTGGAAGTTCCCTGTCAATATACTGCTGCAACCATTTTTTAATTATCTTCAGCAAAATTTTCCTTGTGTGTGATATTAATGATATTGTTCAATAATTTCCACATTCTGTTAGATCACCTTCCTTTGGATGGGTGCAAATATGGATCTCTTCCAGTCAGCTGGCCAAGTCGCTGTCTTCCAAATTACTTGGCATATATAAGTAAGTACCTCCAGCGCAGCATCCGTTTGTTGAAACATGTCAATGGGCATTTTGTCAATTCCTGGAGCCTTGTTTTTTGCCAATTCCTTCAGTGCAACTTTGACTTCTTCCTTCCATTGGTTCTTGATCATGTGCCACCTCCTGAAATAGTTGAACATCAACTGATTCTTTTTGGTACAGTGACTATGTATTCCTTCCATTTTCTTTTGATGCTTCATGTATAAGTCAGTATTTTGCCCTAGAATCTTTCAAAATTTCAACTCCAGGCTTGAAATTTTTTTTTAGTTCTTTCAACTTAAGAAACGCTGAATGTATTCTTCCCTTTTGGTTTTCTAACTCCAAGTTTTTGAACATTTCATCATAATAATTGACTTTGTCTTCTTGAGCAGCTCTTTTAAATCTTCTGTTTAGCTGTTTTATCTTGTCATTTCTTCCATTTGCTTTAGCTACTCTCCATTCAAGAGCAAGTTGAGACTGTCCTTTGACAACCATTTTGGTCTTTTCTTCCTTTCATATCTTTTCAGTGATCTTTTGCTTTCTTCATGGACGTTGTTCTTGATGCCATCCCACAATTCCTCTGGTTTTTGGTCATTGATATTCAATGCATCAAATCTATTCTTCAGATGGTCACTAAATTCAGGTGGGATATAATGAAGGTGGTATTTCAGCTCTCGTGGATTTGTTTTAATTGTCTTCAGCTTCACCTTCAACTTGCATGGGAACAATTAATGGTCTGTTCAACAGTCAGCTCCTGGCCTTGTTTTGGCTGAATATATTGAGTTTCTTCATTGCCTCTTGCCACAGATGAAGTCAATCTGATTCCTGTGTATTCCATCTGGTGAGGCCCATATGTATTGCCCCATTTATGTTGTTGAAAAAAGGTGTTTGCAATGAATAAGTCGTCGGTCTTACAAAATTCTATCATGGAATTTCCGGTGTCATTTCTATCACCAAGGCCATATTTTCCAACTACCAGTGACTCTTCTTTGTTTCCAACTTTTATATCCCAATCACCAGTGATTATCAACACATCTTGATTGCACATTCAGTCAATTTCAGACTGCAGAAGTTGGTAAAAGTCTTCAGTATCCTCATCTTTGGCTTTAGTGGTTGGTACATAAATCAATTGCATTGTGTATTTTAAACTGCAGGTCAAAAGAGAAAAACTAGTCTACACTAGTCTAGAGGTAACTCAGAAGAAAGGCCAAGTGATCTGCTTCTGAAAAATCAGCCACTGAAATCCCTGTGGATTTCAGTTCTACTCTGACACACGTGGAGTCACCAGGAGTCAGAATCAATACAAAGGCAATTGATGGGTGGAGAAGAAATGGCAACAAACATCCATTTTGCTCCTAATCACTTATCTGTGGTTCTAATCTTAGAGCTCATTTGCAATTCAGATACTCTAAGAAGGGTATAAGGAGCTATGGTGATGTGGTGCTTAAAGCATTCAGCTGCTAAGCCAAAGGTCAGTGGAACCCACCACCTGCTCCTTGGGAGAAAGATGAGGCAGTCTGTTTCCATAAAGATTTACAGCCTTGGAAACCCTATAGGGGTTGCTATGAGTTGGAATCTACTTGATGGCAGTGGGTTTGGTTCAATTTAGAAGGAACATGTAGTCCCACTTTTTGCTTTGTTTTAGTAAGGGATGGTATCAGTGTTGAATTAGCCTCAAAGCAGTCACAAAACAAAAATGCACTCCACAGCATCCTAACTCCATGGCTAGAGTGCAGCTTTCTGTCAATGGTTTCTACTTCCACTCTCTTTTCCTCCTGCTGTCCTCCCTCTCTCCCAAGCAATCAGGAGTGACTTCCCCCAAGGGTCTCATCAGAAGTGGGCCTTTTGTTTTCTTTCTTTCTTTCTAAGTCTACTTTCTTCTCAAGACCAGGTCAGAGTCTAATTATTATTAGTGGCCAAACTCTCTTATTTAAGAGGTTGGTGCTTAACTCATAGGAGTAAAAATATTCCTCTGGCTAGATAGTGCTGACCTGCACAAAACTGTCCCTTCTTCTTGGTATATTTTAAGTTAAAACACACTCATTCTCTGTGTCTTAAATACAGTGTTAATATGATTTTTTGTTACTTTATTCTAAGGAGAAAGAAAAACTAAGACAATATTCTTTTGGAAAAATGCCCAATATTTAATCCAAGATTTGCTTTATAATTCCTCATTTCCCAAGGCTAGATAATTACAGTGAGCACTTTAAAAAATCTCTTATTTATACATTTGTTCTTTTTGTTTAATTTCCCTTCCTCAGCAAAAGGTGGAGAGGACAGGGCTGTCTGCCTTCGGTACCTTCTTTTTCTCTGCATCCAAATAGATTTATGGCAGGGATGGATGTTCATGGCCTTTTAAATTTCTTTCTCTTCCCTGGATGCTCCTATAGACCCAGTATCCTGATTGCCTTATGAAAAAATGTGGCAGGGTCCTATGCTTTTGCAGTTGCAAAGTTTAATGTCTTTTGTTCCCTTAGGAAAGAACAGAGGCTTTGGAAACCCTGAATGTTCCTCTCTACTTGGGAATTATCAAATATGAGAGCTAAAAATGGGAACCTTTCAAGTCTTCTTCAAATTCCCAGGAGGCCAGCAGCCTTTGGTGTCAAGGCAGATTGTGAATGAGCCTGAGGAGTTTGCACATCTCCTAACTCGCTATCATTTTGGAAAACCCAGAATAGTAAAGAAAGAGTAATATTTGCAAAAGCAAGGTGTTGGGATGCAGGAGAATGGAACCACTGGACTTGGTCACTCACACCTTCTGAGCAAGAATTACCGAGCTAAAAATAATGTTGAGAATCCTCCCCTGAATTTCCTATTCTGAAAATGACAGCTGGATATATAAAAGTACTTTTGAAAAGTAAAGAAAAAGTTGTGTTTTAAAGCTGGCTAATGTTGAATTGATTAGTCCTGGTGGCACAGTGGCTAAAATGCTTGACTGCTAACTGAAAGGTTGGTGGTTCAAGCCAACAAGTTTCTCTATGGAAGAAAGATATGGAAGTCTGCTTCTGTGAAGATTTACAGGCTTGGAAACCCTATGGGGCAGTTCTACTCTGTCCTGTAAGGTCACTATGCATCAGAATTGACTCGATGGTAGTGGGTTTTGTTTTTGGTTTCATGGTAAATTATGCAGCAGCTCTTTGGAAATTTGTTCTGATCTATATAAATGACAAATTTAATGTGATCCATATAATTCACACCTGTCATTCGTCTGCTGACGTTGACCCCTCACTCACTCACTCACTCACTCACTGCCATTGAGTTGAACCCGACTCATAGCGACCCCTCCTTGGGTTTCCGAGGCAGTATCGCTAGGGAGGTAGATTGCCCAACCTTCCTTCCGAGGAGTGGCTAGTGGGTTTGAACCTCCAGCCTTGTGGTTAGCAGTCAAATGCCTTAGGCACTATGCTACCAGAGCACCTCGTCGACCCCTCACATCTTCCTATATTTTCTCCCTCTCCTTCTCAATTGCAGTCCTCTCTCTAGACCCCAGCCCCTGTCCCTCCTCCTCCTGCAGCATTTCTTCTCCTAAGATTGGTGGAATTTGTGGTCTTTGGGAGGCCCGGGAAAGGAGCTCATGAAATTCAGCAAAATGTGTCTGAGAGCCCTCAGACTGTCCCAGGAAATGATTCTTAATTCATTGCCAGATCTCTTGCCAGAGATAAGCAAGAGATTTTACTTTTCTGAGGCTTGGCCATTACACGAATATCCAGGGGAAATCAAGATTACTCAGGGGAAAAGGAGAGCAGGACAACAATAGTGAATTTTATTTCCATCTAGCAAGAAGAGGAGATGCAGAGAAAATGCTGCCCTTTGATTATATGAAGATAGGCAGAAAATCAATATGAAAATGGCACTAAAGAGGCAGAGGCTTTTCATGCTGTTTTCATACTTCGGTCGCTACAAAGAAGTCAACTGAGCTCTGACATTTGGAAGCTGCACTTCTTGAATGAGTGTTAACACATAGCTCTTAGAGGGCTGGGCTCCAGTAAGCTCCCCCGACTGGCTGAGCCATGATTGGGAGGTTCTTCACATCATGGCTCCTCAGTTTCCTCATCTGGAAAACAAAGGATGTAACTAGATGGCTGCTTTCAACTCTCCCCGCTCTAGGAGCAGAAAGCTTCTTGCAACCTAAATACCTCCTTTCTGTTCCTCCCTGAATGTTTTCATTCGTTACCCCCTTCTTTTAAAAGGTAAAAAAAAAAAAAAAAAAAAAAAATTGTGTTTTAAAGCTGGTTAATGTTGAATTAGTTTCTCAAACATTCCCTGCCTTCCTTCTGCAACAGGATGGCTTTCGAGGGGCTGACTCCTGTTCCACCCCTGTCTGTCCCACGGAGATCTCAGGACTGAGGATAGGCTGAGATAGCTTCATCCTCCCAACTGTCCCACCAATGCCTAAAATGTGGCCACTGATCACTCATTCCTTCCTCTTTAAGTGGATTTGTTATAAAATATCAGAAGCCTTGAGAGCAACAATGTGAATATAATCAGTCACTGTCGATTAAGTATACAAACCTTTCCTGAGAGCAGGTTTTGAGAGGGGAGCAGGGAACTGGGGCCACAGAAGAAAAACAACCCTTTCATATTTCAGTCTGAAGCTCGTGTTTGTTGGCTGTTCTTATGGTGGCCCTGGTTCTGACAGAGTGATGTGCTCTCAAGTCCAGTTTAAAGTCCAGATTGCACCCAGACTGAAATTGGCAGCATCTTGGTGTCCCAGAATGGAGCACACTCAGTTCCCCATGTTGTAGGGTAAAATCGGAAGCCAGGGTAGCAGGACTCTGATTGTAGCAGCTGTTTCTGGGTTTGAAGTTTAAAGAATTTTAATTTAAATGTGCATTATCAGTAGTTGCTTCATGCAAACAAATAAAACCCAAGAAAAATTCCCCTTTCCTTAAGGTACCTTTGATCCAATGAAAGTGGGAGCTTTCAAAAATCTCAGGTTATAGGTAAAAGGGCCTGCCCTTCCATATCTGTGCCATTTGAGTAGGATATCTTTTTAATTTGCTATTGTCTTTGTTCTTGCTCTTGTAGCCTGATACCCAGTAGTACTGTAAGGGGCAAGGGACTAATTTTCAAATATTAACAAAGTTATTAAGGGGAAGTGCACTTTCTATTGCTGCAGTTGGCATATCTTTTTCTGAAAGCTTGCCCCTGGCTGTTGGTCTGCTTGGCACAAGCCCACTTAAGTACTTTGGTGTTGGAGAACAGGACTGACAAGATGCAAACGGCCATATTCCAGACAGGCCAGTGAGGGCAACAGTCTGTGAACTAGGGAAGAGTTCAGCTTTAGAGGGTAGCCAGTCCAGAAAAGAAGGGTATATTCAAAAGAGTTATTTAGAGGAAGCAGATTGAAAGCAACTATGAAACAGTCTGAAACAAAGATAGTGGCTGATGCTGGTTGATGCTGGGCAACTTCATATACACTCAACCAAGGAAAGGCACTTCATTAGCATAGCTGGGCCTAATGGAAGACACTAAGCCCCAGCCTCTTGGTACTAGCACTTTTGTAGGTATAATAATGCTGAACACCACTATCAATTTTCAATCTACCTCACTCTATCTTTTTTTTTTTTAATTGTGATTTGGGTAAAAGTTTACAGAGCAAATTTATTTTCCATGCAACAGCTCATATACACTTTGTCTCATGACACTGAGTATAGTTTCCCACAATGCAACAGCTCTCTTCCCACTTCCTCCCCATAGTTACCTCTTCCCTTTGTCCTTCCCTCCCATGCACTCGATTCTATTATTCTTGAACCATTACATTTTTGGGTCTATACATTATAGCAGTTTAGACCATACTAACTAATATATACAAGCATCATGCAAAGTAGTTGATATCACCGTTTTATAGATTAGGAACTTGTAGCTCAGAGAATTTAAGAGATTTATTGACTTACCCAACATCAGGATTTCAACATGGAGCCATGATTTGAACTGCAGTCTGTCTGGTTTTACTCTCTAGCTCCCAGAAGATCAGAGCCCTAGAGAAAAAGAGGTGAAAGTAGATGGTTTAAATGATAGAGAATGTTTGAATTGGCTAGTGTCCCCACTAGCTTATACTCCAATTCACACTACCTCTTTATATAAATATAGATATTGATATGGATATAGATATTGATATGGATATAGATATAGATGTAGATATAGATATAGATACAGATATAGATAGATAGGTAGATAGATAGATAGATAGATAGGAGCCCTGGTGACTTAGTGCCTAAGGCATTTGACTGCTAACCAGAAACCTGGTGGTTCAAACCCACCAGCCACTCACTGGAAGGAAGGTTGGGCAATCTACTTCTGTAGTGATTCCACCTCAGAAACCCAAGGAGGGGTGGCTGTGAGTCAGATCTAAATACACACACACACACACACACATATATACATACATACATACATAATATATACATACATATATATATATATATTTGTTGTTGAGACCCAGCAGAACAAACACCAATTCAACAATTTCTACATATACAAGTCAGTGACTCTGATTACATCCTTCAAGCACACCACCTCTTTCCACAGCTCTAGCTGCTGTCCTGTTGAATGTTATCTTCTCGTCGAAAGAATGTAAGAGTGGATAGGGCCCTAATAATCACCCAGCTCATTGATTTTCAAATTTCATTTTGTTAACAGACACCCTTTCTCTAATGAAATCTGACTCAGAAGCCCTGTGTTTGGTCAGTTCAAATCAGAGCTTGTCTCTTTGAAGCAGAGTTCTGGAGCCTGACTTGTTCACCTCTCATCTACACAGCCCACCCCCTTCCCAGGAGCTCCTAAAAGCAGGAACAAAGAGCCACTGGTCTTGTCCTACCCTTCATTTCAGAGGTAAGGAAACAGTGGCCTACCAGATGTCTTCATTAGGGTCACATGCTGGTAAAAAGCAGGGTAGGGACTGGAACCCAGCTTTCTGACTTTCAGATCTGGAAAACTTTCCATTTCACTGGGCTTTCCATTTTGAGAAATCAGCTTCTGGAACAGCCCAGGTTGTTCACTCGGCAAAGCACCATCTCTTTATCAGTAAGGACAGAATGGAGGGAGGGTCAGAGTTATCTGAATTTGTTTTGTTTGTTTGTTTTGTTTTTCAATTTCTGTGCAACCAGTGACTACAAACAATATTCACTTATTATCTCAGGGTTCTGTAGGTCAGAGGTGTGATCATTCATCTGGGTTCTCTGCACAGGAGCTGACAGAGCTGAAGTCAAAGGTGTTGGCTGAGCCAACCTATTGTCTGGAGACTCGGGTGGTGGTGGTGGTGGTCGGGAGAATCCTCTCCCAATCTCCTTCAGGTTGTTGGCTGAATTCAGTTCCTTATTATTGGAGGACTGAGGTCCCTATTTTTTGCTGGCTGTTGGCTGAGGGTCAGTCTCAATTCCTAGAGACCACTCTCCTCAGGTCCTTCCATGTGACTCCCTCCCTCTTATCAGCAGAGAACCTGCCTGACATCAAATCCCTCTCACACTTCAAATCTCTCTTACTTCCTTCCCAATCTGCCACCAACTGCTTTTAAGGGCTCATCTGGAATCTCTGGATGGTGCAAATTGTCAAGCATTCAACTACTAACTGAAAGGTTGGTGGTTCAATCCCACCCAGAGGCATCTTGGAAGGAAGGACTGGTGATCTACTTCTGAAAGGTCATAGCCTTAAAAACCCAATGTGGCACGATTCTACTTTGAAATACTTGGGATCACCACAAGTTGGCATCAACTTCCTGGCAACTGTTTGTTGTTGTTGTTGTTGTTTAGGCCTGGAAGAAGGTTTGGGTCACATAGGAAGTCTACCTCTGGATTCAGGCTAGGAGAGAGACTTTTTGCAGCAGAGAAAGTCTGTAACAGAAGAGTCTCCAGATTCCTGGCTGGAAGCCCTCCTGAACCTGCTTCTTTCCTTCTGCAATCCAAAATCCAGTCAGCAGGCTGTCCTTCCAGAGAGTGTTAGTCTAGACCCAGGACACCTCAGTCTGGGGCAGTGTGCAGGGCTCTGGTGTTGTCAGGAACCTTCACACAGGCTCCAGTCATCTTTTCCACCTCTTCCCCTCCCATTGAAGGGATGCAGTTTACAATGGGCCTATTAGAGCCCTAATTGAATTGTTAACACACCAGCCATTAGCAGCTGCTAATGAGGGAATCCAGGGGATTACAGCATCAATTATCAAGTTTGACTTTTGAATGTGGCTCTGCCAACAGTGGGCTTTTGTGAGAACCCTTAGAAAGTGTGGCAGATGCCCAGCTCTCCTATGGCTCCACAAAACAGGTCCTGGGGCAGCCTGTGGATCTGGAGATGGAAAGAACATTTCCCTCATGGATACCTCTCTCCCTTCCAGGTTTTCACTCCTCTCTTTAAAGCTCATATGCTTCTTTGCCTCCAAAGCTATTGTCTACTCCTCCATTCCACTGCTTTATATAAATCATGCCACATAATCTGTGAGGTCTTCTTTAATGCCTTTCACCAAAATTATATCCAAGTTCTCTCCTCACTCACATTCTGTGAGTCACTAACTAATCAGTTACTGGTGAGTTGACCCTGACTCTTGATGACCTGTGTATTTCTGGGTAGAACTGTGTTCCATAGGGTTTTCAATGGCTGATTTTTGGGGTGAGGTCACCAGGCCTGCCTCCCAATTCATCTTTGGGTGGACTCAAACCTCCAACCTTTCTGTTACCAGCTAAACACATTAACTTCTTATAACATGCAAGGGCTCCTGGTAATCTACTTCTGAAAAATCAATCATTGAAAACCCTATAGAACACAGTTCTACTCTGAAACACACAAGATCACCATAAGGTGGGAAAGACCTAATTGCAACTGATTTATCAGTCACTAAGTCCTAGGAATTCCACTTCTTAAAATACCTCTTGACTTCTTTATTCTTTTCCGTTTGCCACTACCTTAGTTCAAGGTCTTATCTTTGCTACAGAAATGTATGCCTATCTGGTATCTTCACCTCTAGTTATCTTCTCTCCAGTTTCTAACTCAATCTCTACATCTTTCTAAAAAATGAATCTGATTGTCACTCCTCTGCTTATATCCCTTCAGGTATCCATAGTGCTTATAGAACAAAGCATAGGATCCTAAGCATGGCATAGGAGGACCTCTTGATCTTGGTCTTCCCTACATATCTCCTCATGTTCAACCGTTTTCTGCTTTTCAAACCTTTGCTGGAGCCATACTGAACTCTGTCTTTCCCCCAGAGTGGCAAACTGTGAGATGCTCTCCTCATTTAGCATGTCCTGATTCAGTCTTGGAGTGCCTTTACCCCCCTTACCACCCTTCAGCCTCACGTGTGAAAACTTCCTAACTCACTCCCTCTTTTTTTTTTTTTTTGATGCCCAGTACATATGTCTCTTAGAAAACCTATTAATTATAGAATTATAATTATTTGTCTCCCCTGCTGGACTGTGAGATAATTAAGTGCACCAGTTCCAATAATTATTTTTAGAAGCTCAAGGTCTAACACATGGTATCTGGCACATCTCTGACATTCAATAAGCTACACTACTGTAAACCAAAAACCAAACTCACTACCGTTGAGTTGGATCTGACTCATAGTGACCCCTCCTTGGGTTTCTGAGGCAGTATCATTACGAAAGTAGATTGCCCAACCTTCCTATAATCTCGTTGATTGCCCACATACCAAAGTCTATCAAACTGTACAAAATGAGATAGAAACTAAAATGCAGAGGTACAACTGTTGTCCTAAGTTAGTAGCTTTGAACCCAGAACCCATTTTGGTTGGGGACTCCTTAATTTGAATCATATAGTCTCACAATGAGGAAAGGACCATGAGCGAAGACTGAGTTTGAACTGCCAGCATCCTGGTTAACAGTCAAATGCCTTAGGCATTACACCACCAGAGCTCCCCACAACTATACAACGTGTTTAACTAATGGATTAGAATATTGATAATGTTTTTCACAGTCCATTTCATGGATCTTTTTTGACATGAATTTTATTATAAGTGGGACTGTTAGTTGTTCAGAGTTTAGTTCTTTTGAGCCTTAAGAGAATTGTGTTAGTCATCAGTAATCCCTAACCTCTACCTCAATAATTCAGTGCACAGCCTTGGGATCCATGAATATCTATCTCATCGAATTAAAATCCACAAGTGTTTATTGTGCTTCTTGCTCTGGGTAGGCCCTAGAAGTGGACACTTGAGAAAGGTATCAAAGACTTAAGAGTTGTACTTACCTACAATACCCAAAAACCAAACCCACTGCCATCAAGTCAATTCTGACTCATAGTGACCCCCGTAAGGTTTCATGACTGTAAATCTACCAAACCAGACTGCCTTGTGCTTTTCCTGTGGAGCAATTGGTAGGTTTGAACTGCCAAACTTTTGGTTAGCAGCCTAATGTCTTAACCACAGTACCACCAGAGCTCCATACTACAAGGGCCTTCTAATTGTCACTCTGCCAAACTTTTCGAGCATAATCACAGTCAGTTATACCAAATCTCTGCTCTTAAATTGTATCTGGGTGTCATTTGTGAAAAAAGTGCTTTGCAATCCTGAGAAGTGTCAGTATAATAATAATAACAACTACAGTTCATTCACTGTCTAGTATATTCCTATAACTATGCTAAATGCTTTTGTGTATGATTTACCTATACTTAACCATCACAATCACCTCATATAGTGTTTAGTCTTGTGTCTACCCTATACATGTGAAAACTGAATCCTATGGAAATTGTAAGAAAAAGAACCAGGTCTTACTCCAAAATTGGCCTCCTGCCAAACCTGGCTCTCAACCATGATGACTCACTGTCCCTATAGCCTTGTGCGGTTAATATAAAATCAACACTTCATCAGGGAGGGAAATGCCTTTGACTTTCTCCCTTCCTCTCCATCTGTCAAAACTTTATAATCCCATTGATTATCCACATACCAAAGCCTATCAAACTGTACAAAATGAGATAGAAACTAAAATGCAGAGGTACAACTGTTGCCCAAAGTCAGTAGCTTTGAACCCAGAATCCATTTTGGTTGGGGACTCCTTAAGTTGAATCATATAGTCTCACAATGAGGAAAGGACCATGAGGGAAGACTGAGTTATTATTCCCTGCTATCTTCTCCAAATCACCAAACTCACTGCCATCCAGTTGATTCTGACTCATAGCAACCCCCTTTGGGTTTCTGAGGTGGCAAATCTTTACAGAAGTAGATTGCCCAGCCTTCCTTCCACAGAGTGACTTGTGGATTGGAACTGCCAACCTTCTGGTTAGCAGTCAAATTCCTTAGGTACTTCTAGCACATAGTTGTTGTTTGCCATTGAGTCAATTCTGACTCCTAGGGATCCTATATGACAGAGTAGAACTGTCCCATAGGGTTTCTTAGGCTGCCAGAAGAACAAACAAATCTGTCCTGGAGGAAGTAGAACTAGATGCTTCTTAGAAGTGAGGATGGTGAGACTTTGTCTTGCTTACTTTGGACATGTTATCAGGAGGGACAAATACCTGGAAAAGGACATCATATTTGGTAAAGTAGAAGGTCTGTGAAAATATGGAAGAGCCTCCATGAGATGAACTGACACAACTGCTGCAACAATGGGCTCAAATATACATACTATTGTGAGGAGAGTCCAGGACCAGGCAATGTTTCATTCTGTTATACATAAGGTCACTGTGAATAGGAACTAGATGGCACCTAACAATAACAACACAGTCTTTATGGGAGCAGACTGCCATGTCTTTTCAGCCATAGAATGACTTTTCAGTGAACCACTGACTTTTCAGTTAATAGCCAAACACTTAACTAGGGCTCCATTGGCACGTCTAGTAACTTAACATATAGTTTAAAAAAATTCCATAAATCGTGGAAACTGGAATATTTCAGAATAGTTTTAAAAGGCCATGCCTTTGTGTGTTTTTTAAGATGTGTGACCCTCTCTCTGTCCTTCTGCAGGGACTGGTCCTTCCTAAGAATATGACCAAAGTACAAGAGAAGAAGTCTGGCCACTCTCGCTTTGAAGAAGCATTCCAGCTGTACCTCTTCCAAGCCAGACTTTGTCTCTCATACTTTGGTCATGTTATCAGTCCCTGGAAAAGGACATCATGCCTGGTAAATCAGAGGGTCAGAGAAAAAGAGGAAGACCCTCAATGAAGTGCATTGACACAGTGGCTGTGACAATGGGCTCAAGCATGACAACGATTGTGAGGGTGGTGCAGAACAGGGCAGTGTTGTACATAGTGTTGCTATGAGGTGAAACAGACTTGACAGTACCTAACAACAACAACAATACCAGGAAAACTATGAGTCTGTAAGTGGCCTTTGTGTATACCAAGTCCTGCTATTCATCCCTCTTTCCATAAACCTAGAGAGGAAATCCATAGCAGAGGTTGCAAGACCTTCAGAAGGGGAGGCCACATACTGCTCACCTCCCCAGGCAATCTCTTTGTACCTAGTTCACTAAGATTGAAATTGCAAAACAGGGATGGGACCAGGGTAAGGTGAGAGAGGTACAAAACTGAAGGAGACACTCACTGTCTTTCATTTGCAAGTTGCATCATGTGCCTCAGCATAGTCCCGCCCCTTTTTTACATAAAATTCTGTCAACTTTAGATAAATTGGGGTCTGGGTAATATAAATGGTTAACATTCTTAACTGCTAAGAGGTTCAAGTCCACCCAAAGGCACCTAGAAAGAAAGGCTTGGTGATCTACTTTTTGGAAAAACCAGCCAGTGAAAACTCTATGGGGCACAAATCTACTGTGATACACATGAGGTCATCACAAGTCACAGCTGACTCAATGGCAACTAGTTTTACTTATTTATTTATTTTTAAGTTGTCTGTAAAAATATAAACTTTCTTCTCTATGCATCTTATCTCCTTTTCTTACCTTATTGCACTGCTGAGAACTTCCAGTACCATGTTGACTAAAAGGGATGGGAGCAGACATTCTCGCCTTGTCTTAGGGAGAAATCATTCAGTCTTTCACTATTATGTATACTGTTAGCTATAGGTTTCCTGTGAATGTTCTTTATTACGTTGAGGAATTTCTTCTCTATTCCTACTGTTCTGACAGTTTTATCATGAATAGGTGTTGAACTGTGTCAAGGCTTTTTCAGCGTCTATTGATATGATCATGTATTTTTCTTCTCTAGTCTGTTAGTGTGGTGAATTACATTGATTGCTTTTCAAATATTCAAACAGCTTTCCATCATTGGAATAAATCCCACTTGGTCATATTGTATATTTCCTTTTATAAACTACTGAATTCTATTTGATGATATTTTGTAAAAGATTTTTGCATCTATATTTATGAGGAACACTGGCCTGTAGTTTTCTTTTTTTGTATTGTCTGTCTGGTTTTGGTGTCAGGGTGATAAAGACTTCATAAAATGAATTGGGTAGTGTTCTTCAATTCTCTGAAAGAGACTGCGTAGTTATTGCTGTTAGGTGCTGTCATGTATTGAGGGTCTTCTCCTTTCTTGCCAACCTTGTACTTTACCAAGCATGACACCTTTCTCCAGGGACTGGTCCCTCCTGATGACATGACCAAAGTATAGGAGAGGAAGTTTGTCCATGCTCGCTTCTAAGGAGTATTCCAGCTATACTTTCTCTGAGACAGATCTATTTGTTCTTCTGGCAGTCCACAGTATATTCAATATTCTTCACCAACACCATAATTGTGTGGAAGTGGTATTAATTCTTATTTAAGTGTTTGCTAGATTCTCTGGTCAAACTCTCTGGGCCTGAAGATTTATTCTTTGGGATTTGTAAATTATTAATTCAATTTCCTTAATAGTTGTGTTGTTGTTGTTGGTGCTGTCAAGTCAGTTCTACATCATAGAGATACCATGTATAACAGAAACAAATGCTGCCTGGTCCTGTGCCATCCTGACAGTCATTGATTGCTATGTTTGAGCCCCTTGTTGTGGCCACCATGTTAGTCCATCTTGTTCAAGGTTTTCTTCTTTTTGCTCACTTTCTACTTTACCTAAGATGATGTCTGTGATAGTTGGAGCTGTGTGTCAACTTGGCTGGACCCCAGTTCTGTGTGGTTGTTCCCATGATGGGATCGGATGACTGTGTTCTGAGTGGCCAATCTGCCCAAGGGGAGTTTCCCTAGGGGTGTGGCCTACTTCCAGGATATCCAGGGACATCCTGGGAAGAGAGACATTCTTTGAGGGATTGGAACCCTGGTGTGCTGACTACAACCTTCCGTGAGTGAGCAGCCCACTGCTTGGCCCGGAGATCTTGGATTCGTCTTTCGTTGGAGTCAATAACCAGTGTACTGCCTGCCAGCCTTGAATTTCTTGGTCCCCTGCACTTGCAGAATCTAAGGCTGCCGCCAGCCCGACGTTTCCTCCAGGGGCTTTGGACTTGCCGGCTTCTATACGTTTGTGAGCCATTTTCCTAAGATCATTTCTCTCTCTCTCTCTCTCTCTCTCTCTCTCTACACTTTGCTGGTTTTTGTGTTTCTCTAGAGAACCCAATCTAATACAATGTCCTTCTCCAAGGTCCCTCCTGATAACATGTCCAAAATACACAAGACAGGGTCTTGCCATCATCCTCCCTTCTAAGGACATTCTGGTTGGACTTCTTCTAGAAGATTGTTCATTCTTCTGGCTGTCCATGGTATAGTCAATATTCTTTCCAAACACTGTAATTCAAATGCATCAATTCTTCATCAGCCTGCCTTATTCATTTTCCAGGTTTTTTTTTTTAACTTTTATTTTTTATTGTGATTTGGTGAAAGTTTACAGAGGAAATTCATTTTCCATTCAACAGTTCATATACATTTTGTTTCCTGACATTGATTGCAATCCCCACAATGTAACAGCTCTCTTCCCACTTCCTCCATGTGGTTACCTTTCCCCTGTGTCCTTCTTTCCTACACATTCCTGCCTTCTTAGCTTTATCCCTGCTGCCTTTCTGATCTCCCATTGTTGATGGTTCAAAGGAGTGTACCTCCCTCGTGTTATTGTCCACCTCATAGGCCTGTCTATTGTTTGGCTGAAATTTAAGACATGGGAGTGAGTTCAATTCCAGGCCCAAATGGTGACTACTGGCCTTAGTTTCAGGGGTTTCACCAGTATCTGTCAGACCAATAATCATGGTCTTTCTTTATGATTTGATTTCTGTTCCACATTTTTTCTCCCATTTTACCCAGGATCTCCAATTTTGATCCCTTTCTGACTGGTTGGCAGTGGTAGTCAGGCATCAGCTAGCTCTTCTGTTTGCAGGGTCAGGTAGGCTGAGATTCCCATGGTCCAATAGTCTCTTGGACTAATTGTTCCCATGCATCTTTGATTTCCTTCACTCTTCTTTGCTCTGGACAAGGAGAAACCAATAGTTGCATCTTAGATGCCTGCTTGCAAGCTTTTAAGACCCCAGTCACTACTCACTGAAGAAGAATGTAGAACAGTGTCTTTGTGTACTCTGTTTTGCCACTTGAGCTTGATGTTCCTTGTGACTATGATCCCAAGCCTGCAGGCCCAATGCTTTGTCCAGATTTTGCATACATATGAGGCATTTTAAAATACCATGGCTTGGGGCAGGCACACCTTAATGCCCAAAATGACATCTTTGTTTTTAACACTTTAAAGAAGCCTTTTGCAGCACATTTGCCCAATGTAATATTTCATTTGATTTCTTGATTGTTGCTTCCATGTATGTTGATTGTGAATCAAAGTAAAATGATCTTTGACAACTTCAGTATTTTCTCCATTTACCATGATGTTGCTTATTGGTCCAGGTATTAGAGTTTTTGTTTTCTTTGTGTTGAGGTATAATCCATACTGAAGGCTGTAGTCTCTGATCTTCATTAGTAAGTGCTTGAAGTCATCTTCACTTTCAGCAAGCAAGGCTGTGTCATTTGCATATCACAGGTTGCTAGTGAGTCTTCCTCCAATCCTGATTCTGCATACTCCTTCATGTAATCCAGTTTCTTGGATTATTTGCTTTGTATATAGATTAAATAAGTATGGCGAAAGGA
This sequence comes from Orycteropus afer afer, assembly GCF_000298275.1. Taxonomy (NCBI): domain Eukaryota; kingdom Metazoa; phylum Chordata; class Mammalia; order Tubulidentata; family Orycteropodidae; genus Orycteropus; species Orycteropus afer. The sequence goes on along the minus strand of NW_006921713.1, from coordinate 8,322,510 downwards.
TACAACCCTGACACACACCATTCCTGATTTAAAACTATGCAGTATCTCCTTATTCTGTTTGAACAACTACCTCTTGGTCTATGTACAGGTTCCTCATGAGCACAATTAAGTGTTCTGAAATTCCCCTTCTTCAAAATGTTATCCATAAAATGTTATACCTACATAGTTGAATGTCTTTGCATAGTCAATAAAGCACAGGTAACCATCTTTCTGGTATTCTCTTCTTTCAGCCAAGACCCTTCTGATATCAGCAATGATGTCCCTTGTTCCATCTCCTCTTCTGAATCTGGCTTGAATTTCTGGTAGTACTCTGTCAATATACTGCTGCAACCATTTGTCAAATATCTACAGCAAAACTTTATTATTTCTTCCTTCCAAGGAGTGGCTAGTGGGTTTGAACCACCAGCCTTCTGGTTAGCAGTCAAATGTGTTAGGGACTGCACCACCAGAGCTCCCATTTTAATAGCTATAGGATATTTAAATTATCTTTCTCATAGTGGTAAAATGTGGTAGCTTGTGGTTTTCAAGGAAATGATCCATTTAATCTAAGTGGTCAATTTATACGTGTAGAGTCGTTTGTAGAATTCTCTTATTATCATTTTTATGTCTGTACTGTCTTTAGCCCCCACCCAAAGGCAGGAAATAGGAAGCTGGGACCAACAGCCAGAATAGGTAGGGGGAAGGTCAGGAAGTGGGCAGAGAGGTTTGGAACAAGTAAGGGAGACAAACTTGTCTGTCAGTTTGTCATACTGTTGTGGCTTGCATGTTATTTTGAGGACGGAGGCTTTGCCACCAGTGTTTCAAACACCAGCAGGGTGCCAATGGTGGACGGGTTTCAGTGGAGCTTCCAGACTGAGACAGACTCAGAAGAGGAAGAGGCCATCCACTTCTCAAAGAATTGGCCAAGGAAAACCTTATGAATACCAGGGAAACATTGTCTGATCCATTGCTGGACAACTTTATAAATAGTCCCGAAACATTGTCAGATACAGGGCTTGAAGATGAGCCCCTCAGGTTGGAAGGTACTCAAAATATGACTGAGTAAGAGCTACTTCATCTTAGTAGAACTGACCTTAGTGATATGGATAAAATAAAGCTTTTGGGATCTCCATTTAAAGATGTGACATGACTCAAATTGAGGAGAAAGAGCTGCAAACATCCATTAATAATTGGAACATGGAATGCATGAAGTATGAATCTGGGAAAATTGGAAGTTGTCAAAAATGAAATGGAATGCATAAAGATCGATATCCTAGGCATTCATTAGTGAGCTGAAATGGGCCAGTTTTGGCCATTTTGAATCAGACAACCATATGATCTACTAT
>NW_006921713.1:8298473-8317109 GCF_000298275.1 Orycteropus afer afer | reverse complement strand
ATCTCTCCACAACCTCGCCAGCATTTGTTATTTTCTGTCTTGTTGAACTTTGATACTAGTGCTGGAGCAAGATGGTATCTCATTGTTGTTTTGATTTGCAATAGATGTTTTTTTAATGGAGCATTGTACTCATAGGTAATATCCTTTATTTTTTGTGCAAATTCTTTAGTTGCTAAAAGGTGACTTCAGGATATAGTTCTGGTTCAAGGCATCCAATATATTTTAAAACTTCCTTTGTCTTCCTCTTTCACTAATGAATTATTTACAGGTGTGTTAATTCCAAATTTTTAGAGATTTTCCTGTTATCTTTCTCTCACTGATTTTAATTTAATCTTGCTGTGGTCAGAGCACAAACTCTTTATGATTTTAAATGTGTTGAGATTTATTTTATGGCTCAGTGTATGGTCTATTTTGGTATCTGTTCCAGGGGCACTGCAATAAAATGTGTATCCTTCTGTTGCTGGGTGGAGTGTTCTACATGTCATTTAGATCCTGTTGGTGGATGGTATTGTTGAGCTCTTCTATACATTGATGATAGTCTGTATAATTGTTCTATGAATTGTTGAAATACAGGTGTTGAAATCACCAATTATCACTGTGGATTTGTCTATTTCTCCAGAGGTTTCAGTACTCTCAGTTTTTGCTTCATATGTTTTGCAGCGTTTTTGTTTGTTGCATCGACACATAGGATTGCTATGTTTTATCAATGTATCGACAGTTTTATCATTACATAGAGATCGTCTTGGTTGGTTAACCAACCTTATGCATAATATATCCACTCATTTTCCTTTGATTAATGTTTGCATAGTGTATCTTTTTCATTCTTTTACCTTCAATCTGTCTATATTGTTTTATTTGAAGACAGTCTTGGAGATGATATAAAGTTGGATCGTGTTTTTAATCCGCTCTGCCAATTTCTCTTTTCATTTCTGTACTTACACAATTTACAGTCAAGGTACTACTGATATTTTACAGCTTAAGTTTGCCATTTTGGTTTTTGTTTTCCATTTGTTCTATCTGTTTTTAGTGTCTTTGTTTTCTTTTTCTTGCCTTCCTGTGGATTACTTGAACATTGTGCAGAATTTCATTTTGGTATATCCATAGTGTTTTTTGGATGTATCTGTATGTATATTTTACCAGTTTGAGTGATATGTAGAAACGTTACCTCCCTTTATATCCTCTACCCTCCCCATTTATAATTGTCTTAAATACTTCCTCAACATATATTTAGAACCATGTCAGTGATTGTTATTATATTTGCTTCAATCATCTAACATAATTTAATTTATAAAAATCAAGAGAAGAAGAAAAGCCTATTGTTTTTAGCCATGTTTTGCTTACTGTACTTTCTTCCTCCATGCTGTTCTAAGGTTCCTTCTAACTTTTCCTTTCTGTTTAGATAAGTTTATTTTATCACTCTTAAGGCAGGTCTGCTGGTAACAAATTCTCTTATTTTTCCCTTCGTCTAAGAATGTCTTGATTTTTTCTTCATCTGGAAGGATACTTTCATTGAGTATAAAATTCTGTATTGACCATTCTTTTCTTTCACCTTTTTAAAAGCACTGTGACATGATTTCCATGATTTCTGATGGGAAATCTACTATCATTTGAATTGTTTTCCCTATAGTTTGTCATTTTTCTCTACATTATTTCAAGCTTTTTTTCTTTGTCTTTAGTTTTCAGAAATTTAATTATGATGTATCTTGACATTGATATCTTTAGATATGTATTGTTTGGTATTTGCTCAGCTCTTTCAATCTGTAGGTTTATATCTTTTGTCAAATTGGGGAAGTTTTCAGTCATTATTTCTTAGAAGACTTCCTCAGTCTCATCTTCTTTCTCCTCTCCTTCCATGACTCCAATGACACAAATGTTAGATCTCTTGTTATAATACCATAGGTCAATAAGGCTCTCCCACCCCATCTATTTTCTCTGTAGTCCAGATTGGGTAATTTGTATTGCTCCATCTTCCAGTTTACCAACGATTTCCTCTGCCTCTTCCATTCTACTGTTGATTCTATCCCCTGAGATTTTATTGTGGCTATTTTTGTTTTTCAGCTCTAAAATTTTCATTTGTATGTATTTACATATGTTGGAAATATATCCATGAATAAAGTAGAGCATACAGGGGGCAACTTCTTAGCCATAATCAAACACCTTGAGGGAATTAGTTGCTGAGCTTAGGAGCTCAGGACCAAAGTTTTGGAGGACTTTAACATACTCCACAAAGAAAATATCTACATCCTACTTTGATGTTTAATGACTGGGGTCTTAAAAGCATGTGAGTGGCCATCAAAGGTGCAACTGTTGGTCTCTCCCCGTGTGGAGCAAAGAAAATAAAAAATGCAAGGAAACAATTAGTCCAAAGGCCTAATGGACCATGTGAACACCAGCTTCCACAATCCTGAGACCAGAACTAGACTGTGCCTGGCTACCACTGCTGACTGCTTTGAAAGAGTTCACAATAGGTGGTCCTGGATAGAGTAGGAGAAAAATGTGGACCAAAACTCAGAATAATAATAAAAAAGACCAGGCTTTTTGTTCTAATAGAGACTGTTGAAACTCCCAAGACTATGCCCCTTACATATCCTTGAAGCCTAGAAGTGAACTCACCTCCATGGCTCAACTTTCAGCTGAACGATAGACTGGCCTATGAGGTAAACAATAACACCAGGGAGGTACTCAATTCTTAGAACAATCAACAATACAAGATTAAAGGGGAGTATTTGCCCAGGAATAAAGCTCAGAAACCAGGAAGGGATAGGAAAGAAGCACACATAGAAGCAGTAAACACAGGGAGGGGAGTGGGAAGAGTGCTATTAAACTGTGGGGATTGCAATCAATATCACAAAACAAAATCCATATAAATTGTTGAATGGAAAACCAATTTGCTCTGTAAACTACCACCCAAATCACAATGAATTAAAAAAAAAAGAGAGAGAAAATAAAATTTTCATTTTATTTTTCTTTACACCTTCTACTTTTTGTTGAGGTTTCCCAATTTTTTTTTTTTTTAAATAGTCCTACACTCAGAAATTTAATATTAATATGTGGTATATATACATCTAGTATTTTCCTTTCTATACAACTATGCTTTCCCCCATAAAAGGTATGTATATCTTTCTATTTTCCCTCTTATGGTATTATGTGGTTTTTTACAATATCACATTTAATAGCACAGTATTCCATTATATGTTGTTGTGAGCCTTTGAGTTGATTCCAACTCATAGAAACCCTATGGGACAGAGTAGAACTACCCCCATAAGATTTCCAAGGCTGTAAATCTTTATAGAAGCAGACTGCCACATCTTTGTCCTGCAGAGAGTATGATGGGTTTAAAACACTGACCTTTTGGTTAGCAGCTGAGCACTTAACCACTACACCATTAGGGCTCCTTATTCCATTATACAGATTTACTGTATTTATTCAGTCTTTGGTAGTTGGACATTTAAGCAACTTTTCTTTTCTATTATGGAGATATACATCATTTAATATTTTCATACATTCAGGATTATTTCCTTAGGATTAACTCCTAGAATTTACTCTTAATTTTTTTTTCTTAATTCAATTACCAATAGCTTTCCTTCATTTTCACTATGTTACAAAGGAAATAGGGAGAAGTTTCAAAACTTTAAATCCATGAACAAAGGACAGAGCATTGCCAAGAGTAAAAGAAATAAATAAATAAACCAAACTCACTGCTGTGGAGTCATACCCAACTCATAGCAACCCCTCCTTAGGTTTCTGAGGCGATATCACTACGAAAGTAGATTGCCCAACCTTCCTTCTGAGGAGTGGCTGGTAAGATTGAACTGCCAGCTTTCTGGTTGCCAAGAGTAGGATATTCAAAAACAATGTACTGAAATTCCCAAAAGCAATTTCAAAAGAGAAGCTACAATAATATTTGGAGCAGTAATAGTATTATTGAAATAAGTACACTCTCCTCACAGATCACTACTTTGAAAATGGCAATTATATGGAGGTATAAGTTCTGGGGTTTTTTATAAGATACATCAGATGCACTGTCTAGTAGCTTACTTTAGTATGACAAGGTAAATTTAAAGAGCGAAGACCAAGGGAGTGAATATGAGGCCCCAACATTAGCAAACAATGATAAGGAGGGAGTAAGTTGAGCTAAGAATCTTGAGGCACATAGGTACCTTTGAGAACTCCAGGACACTCATAGGCAGAAGAGTCTGCCAAAGGACATAACCCCCAGTCAATAAAGAGAAAGGCAAATAGACAATTTGCAGAGGATACAAGGTGGGGTGTGGCCATAGTCTAGATCAGGGACACAGGAAAGGAATGGAAGTGTCTATAGGATATGCTCCAAGAAGACTGGAGGAGAAAAAATATTTGGAATGAGAAAACCTGGTGATCCCAGAGAAAGCAGAGGAATATCAATTGTTTAGGAGAAGACTACAAGAAGAACTTAGTCTTAGCTACCTTCTGTGACTTGGGTGATGAGAGCCTGTGTGTTTTGCACGCAACTCCTGTCAGTGAATGAAATATACCAGAAAGAAGCCCAGATCTTTGGTAGGTCCTGCCCCCACCAGGACACTAGACTGAGTCTTTGGGCACCAGGACTTCTTTCTTTTCATTGGCAGTGTTGGACTCAGACCTGTGCAACCAAGCCCCTTGATTTCCAAGGCCCTCTGGTGGCATAGTGCCTAGGGCACTTGACTACTAACCAGAAGGCTGGTGATTCAAACCCCCCAGCGACTCCTTGGAAGGAAGATGGGGCAATCTACTTCTGTAGAGTGATACTGCCTCAGAAACCCAAGAAGGGTTGCTGTGCTTTGGGTCTGACTCAACAGCACATAACAACAACAACAACAACAACAACTCTAGCCCTCCTCTAAGCTTGGAAAATGTCTTTATTGGTGAATGAGGAGTCTACTGGGCCAAAGATATATCTACCTGGAGTCCAAGCCTACTGCCCTTCTTTAGATCATATTCTATACCTGAAACCCAGAATTTTCTGCCTAAATGGTCTCAATCCTAGCTCAGAACTTTTGTGGACCTTGTTCTAGAGTCTATTCTCCAGAGGGTAAACCGTGCTGCGGGGATTTGCACCCGGGCCTGAGGGATGGCACTTTGGTGGTCTGGATAAAATTTCATTATGGGGGCTGGGATGGCTCATGTAGCACCACATGGTATAGGTGGAAGCCCAGGGTAGAAAAAGGAGTGTGGGCTGCAGGCCTGGACCCTTCGTGTGTCCTTCTCCCTAGGCTCTGCAACATTCAGGGACACGCCTGTGTGTTAGTCCCTAGAGCAATGCTTTCCAAATGTGCTGCCACCTCTGCAAAGAGGCTCCTACTGCTGCTGGGAAATGCATCTGATCTCATCTAGGGTTTCTGTTTGAAATGGAAATTGCTTCATTTGTCAGTTTGTCAGACTCATAGTAATTACCCTTCTGGAATTTCTGACACCTTCCCCTACCTCCAGCCACAGTCTTCACTGGGTCCATCCTACTTGTACTGAGTGAAGTACCTCATCCTTCCCACCTCTAATTTTTGGCAAATGAAATAAAGTTTAAAGGAGAAAGAGGCATCAATAATGCATCCCTCACCTTATTTAATCTTTATACTCATATGAGGCTCTAGTTTAAAATACTAATTTCTAGGATCTATGACTGGAGAGTCATAGAGTCTTTGGTTTCTGGTGAGACTCCAGAACAATAGTTCTCAGCCTTGGCTGAACACTGGTGCCACCAATTTAACAACCCCCCCCCCCCAACAAAACAAAACAAAACAAAAACACTGCTATCCAGTCAATTCCAACTCATAGCAACACCCTCATTGGGTTTCCAAGGCTGTAAATCTTTATGGAAGTCAATTTGCCTCATCTTCCTCCTGCAGAACAGCTGGTGGGTTTGTGATCAGCTGACCTTCTGGTTAGCAGGCAAATGCCTTACCCACAATGCCACCAGAGCTCCTTGGAGCCACCAATGGAGCTTTAAAAAATGTTGATGCCTGGGTCTCAACCCCAGAGAGACCAATTCAGTTGGTCTGGGGTGTGACTAAAATCCCCAGTGGTGCAGTTTTTAGGAGCTCAGTTGCTAACTGAAAGGTCAGTGGTTCAAACCCATTAGCTACTCTGTGGGAGAAAGATGTGACCATCTGTTTCCATAAAGATTATAGCCTTGGAAACCCTATGGGGCAGTTCTTCCCTGTCTTAAAGGGTCACTATAAGTGGAAATTAACCTCAGCGATGGGGGCTGAGATTAGCACTGGCTCAAAACAGGAAGAATCCTCAGCAATATCCTTGGGTATCCCAGGTCACATGTTGGGAATGTGAATCAATGGGCACAGTTCATGATACAATGGGAAAGGGATGAGGTGAACTGTCCAATCCAGAAAAAAAGATACCAAAACAAAAAACCTGACACATTAGGACTTGCTGCGGATAATAATACCTGTTCTACCTCCCTCATAGGGAAATGTGTTCATGTTTCCCTAGAAAAAAGGGATTATTATTGGATAGGTGGAGGGGGTTGCAAAGAAGAGGAAAGTGGGGATGGGTGGATGGTCTTTCCTAGAATTTTAAAGTCTTGGGGGAATTATCATACTGCTTTATGTAAATAGCTCATTGAGACCGTGAAGAGGACATAACAGCTTGCCAGCTGCTTCTGAGAAAAAAAAAAAAAAATCAAAATGTAACCTCCTAGAGGTAGGGAAATATGACCCTGTTACCCTTTCCTCTCCTTCCCTTTACAGGACCATTGAAATATTTCCCACCCTCACCAAATCCTAAGAGTCACTTGTGACCTGTGTTAAAAATAGATTCCTGGGCAGTGTTTCTCAATCTTGATTGTACATCAGAATTAGCCATGGAGATTTAAAAATCCTATGGCCCGATTCACTCCAAAAACACACATAATTCAATTTTTCACCACATCAAATATGTGACATTTTTCATTCCAAATTATTTAGTAAGCACAAGTAAGCCTGTGCTTACCTTGCCTACTGGGTATTCTGTTCCTGATTGTAAATTTGAAAAGAGGCTTTGATTCCACAGGAAGGTGCTGTAGGGTTGGGAGGAAGACAGATGCCAGGCATACCTAGAATCAGAATCTTTGATGTGGTGAAAAAATGTGAAATTGTTCACCAAAGATTAATAAGTAAGCACAAATAAGCCCATGCTTACATTGCTAATTGAGTAATTTGACACTGTATATATATATGACAAAGAGACAAGAATCAAAGAGAGAGAAAGATGTTTCTGAAAGGCTGGATTAAAGAGTTGAATCAGGCAAGATAGTATTTAACAAATGTGCCTAAGAGCATGACTGCAAAAAGAAGAGGGCGTGGCTTAGCAGAAGCTCAGGTGAAAAAGCTTAGCAGTTTGTGTCAACAGAAAACGCAATTGTGGGATGCAGTCTCCGGTAATGCTAATTGGATCTTGGGCTGTAATAATAGAAGTAGAAAGTTTGGAACTGAGGAGGTGATCTTCCATTCTGTGGTGTCTTGGTCTGATCTCATTAGAAACATTGCTTTTTAATCTGGACCTGACATCCTAAGAAGCTAGAAGCTCCTGGAAGCTGGAGCAAACTGGAATATGCTAGAGAAGAGAAGCTAAGTTTGATAAAATGATTTGAAGAAGATGAAAGAAATGGAGATAAGAAATTTCAGGAGTCACAGAGAGACTGTTTCAATGTATGAAGTCTGTCTAAGATGTCTATGATGTCCTCAAAAGTGAACAGCATGTATGTAAGAATGCTCTGGAAGATTTATATGGTGTGTGTGTATGTGTGTGTGTGTGTATATATATATATATATATATACACACACACACAGATACACACTCTCCAAGCTGGCGGTTCAAATCCAGCAGCCACTCCTTGGAAGAAAGATTAGGCCATCTACTTCCGTAGTGATACTGCCTCAGAAACACAAGGAGGGGTTGCTATGAATCCGATCTGACTCAGTGGCAGTGAGTTTGGTTTTCGGTTTTATACACACTCTCCAGAGATGAAATGCTGAGCTTGGACAAATTCCAACACCACAATGGCACAAATGATAACTCAAAACTCGCTGAGTCCAAATCACAGCGACCCTTCCTTGGGTTTGTGAGGCAGTAACTCTACGGAAACAGATTGTCCAACCTTCCTTCTGAGGAGTGGTCGGTGAGTTTGAACCGCCAGCCTTCTGGTTAGCAGTCAGATGCTTTAGGCACTAAGTGATGTGGATATTCTCAGAGAGGTCCTCATTATGTAGTTGGAGTTGCAGACTCTACACTCAAGTTTAGTTTCAGAACCTCCCAAAAGGCCTTAATGGCCAGGAACCTGGCCATTGCCCCAAACTCTACCCTTCACACTTTGTAGCTTAAGGCTTTGATTCTTATCTGTATACAAACACTCCTGGAAGAGGTACCAGTAAATTATACATCAATGTGATGGAGGATGGAAATGAAAAGATCTTAGAGGGAGGTAGAAGAAAGGGAGCGGAACAGGAAAATAGAGGTAAATTTGGAGATTTTAAGTATAAGAAACCTATACAGGCACTCCCCAGGCTATAAATTTGTAATTAAGTTGGAATAGTTGTATACAGTTTTTATTTAGAAGGCTGGCAGTTCAAACCCACTAGCCACTCCTCAGAAAGAAGATTGGGCAATCTACTTCTGTAGTGATGTTGCTTCGGAAACCCAAAAAGGGGTCTCTATGATGGATCTGACTTGACGGTAGTGAGTTTGGTTTTTAGTGCAAGAGAGGAACCGTGGTGATGCAGTCGTTAAAGTGTATGGCTGTTAACCAAAAGGTTGGTAGTTTGAACCCACCAGGCACTCCAGGTGAAAAAGATGTGGCACAGTCTGCTTCTGTAAATTTACAGCCTTGGAAAACTTATGAGGCAGTCTACTCTGTCCTGTAGGTTGGCTATTAGTCGGAATTGATTTGACAGCAATGGGTTTGATTTACTGCAATAAAAGGGTCAACCCCTTTTCAATGACTTAAAAGCTGCATGTGCAGCAAATGAAGGTAATTATGATGAAGAATTTCTTGGGAGTAGGGGTTGGTTCCATCCTTTCAAAGTGAAGGCAAATTTACATAACATTAAAAGGCAAGTAGGAGTTGTCAGTAAGTTGTAACTGGGAACTGCCTGTATTCATTTTTATTTGTTTGCACCAAATCCTGTGCCATGGAGAGGAGATGACACAGCTAAGAAATTCAGATGATTCTGCACTCACTGACCCCAAGAAGGGGGCTAGGGTCCCATTAGGCCATTCTCCCATCCCAGGTCCTGGTCTCAGTATTTCCAGGCACAGGCAGGCACTTCTGCTGCTGACTCAGGCATGGGAGCCGACAGAGAGTTGTCTCTGGCTGGATTGCATCCAGAGATCTCCCTAGTCAGCAAAGCTCCACACAAAAGCCCCACACCAGTGAGAGTGGAGGGAACAGGTGACTGACCCTCTGCACCACCCACCCTGGCAAGCTGGAAGTCTGGCTGGCACCATGCCCAGCTCATTTCTAAGAGCTCACTAGCTAGATATTTACTGGGAGGGAGTCTTGGCACAAGGAGGCAGTTTGGTGGAAACGTTGCCCAGGCCCATTCACCCACTGTGCTGTGGTAACAGAGATTTATTGCCCTGATGGGAGTTTGGTTTATGACATAGCATTAACTAGCTTATTCCTCAGGTTGCTTCTAGCTGAGGATGGCCCTGGAGCGGGCAATGCAACCTCTTCCATCACCAGAGCCAGAATGGAATACTTATTGTATTTCCCTAACTCTATAGCAAGAGAAATTTGATTCATTTCAGAGTTAATCCATCACCCTCTGGCATCCTTTCAAGACAGGCTTTGAGCATAATTGCAGGATCTGGAGAAAATGGGGAAGTCAAGTTCAATTTATTCCATTAACATTTTTAAAACATTTAATTACAATAAAAACTGAAAAGCATTTAATGTGAATAGGACCATGGCTTTATCTTCTCCATGTGTCCATCCCACCAATCATTCATTGCCTACTGTCACTAGCATATTATAACTCTGTTCCCTGGCTTTCATGGTTCCTGCTAATCTCAGCCCTATTGGCCATCTCAGCCAGGTACAATGGGGACAAGGAGGTGAGATACTCCCTCACCACCTTTTCTGTGTGCCTAAACCCATGTATTCCTTTCTGGATGGTCATTCTGTCATCTTCTCCTCTGCACGACCCTTTTCATATCTTCCCCAGTGCCCTCTTCTCTTCTAGAGCCAGGGTGATGCGTGCAGCAGTGGTGAGAGGTGAGAGAGAGGAGTCAGAATAGGATGCAGTTGTGTCTTGGTCTTTCAGCCACATCCTCTACAGGGTCTCAGTCAGTGCTGGATTGTCCAGGGGCCAGAGCAGGTGTACATTTTGAGTACCCTCAGGGACAGCCAAGGATTTGACTTTGGAGAGAAAATAAATATTTTATTTTAAAAAAAGTCAGTGAGTTGGTAATTGTGGGGGAAAAACTCAGCATTCTGTTAGATATTTTTATACTTATTCTAGGATTACAGCACCCAATGCTGTCAAATCGATACTGATTTATAGCAACCTTATAGGACAGAGTAGAATTGACTGCCACATCTTTGTTCCAGAGAGGCTGGGGGGTTTGAACTGTGAATGTTTTCAGTTAGCAGCCAAGGGCTTAATTGCTGCTCCACCAGAGCCCCATTATTCTAGGATTAGGCATTGCTTTTATTTTGAATTTCATCTGGGATTGTGGTAGGAAGAATGGCCCCAAAGACAGCCATGTCTTAATCCTCAGAACCAGTGAATATGTTATATTGCATGGCAAAAGGGTATTAAGGCTACAAATGGAATTAAGATTGCAATCATGTGACATTAAAATAGAGTGAGTACCCTGAATTTACCAGGTGGGCCCAAAGACTCACAAGGGTCTTTAAAAGTTGCAGAGTGGGGCAGAAGAGGAAGGCAGAGTGATGTGATTTGAAAAGGACTCAATTCTCTGTGACTGGATTTGAAGATGGAGGAAAGGGGTCATGAGCCAAGGAATGCAGGCAGCATCTAGAAGCTGGAAAAGGCAAGGGAACAGATTCTCCCCAGAGGCTCCAGAAAGAAACCCAGCCCTGCCAATACAGGCATATCTTACTTTATTGCACTTTACAGACATTGCGTCTTTTTACAACTAGAAGTTTGTGGCAATCTTGTATCGAGCAAGTTTCTCGGCACCATTTTTCCAACAACATGTACTTACTTTGTGAATCTGTGTCACATTTTGGCAATTTTTACAATATTTCAAACTTTTTCATAATGCTATTGCACACTGAATAGACTACCAAAACAAACCAAACTCATTGCCATTGAGTCAATTCCAACTCATAGCAACCCCCTTTGGGTTTCCAAGGTGGTAAATCTTTAAGGAAGTAGATTGCCCAGTCTGCTTTCTGCTGAGTGACTGGTGGGTTTGAACCACCAGCCTTCTGGTTAGCAGTCAAATGCCTTAGGCACTATACCACCAGAGCTCCTTGAATAGACTACAGTAAGTATAAATATAACTTTTATATGAACTGGGAAACCAAAAAATTCATGTGACTCACTTTATTACAACATTCACTTCATTACTACATTTGCTTTATTGAGGTGATCTGGAACTGAACCCACAGTATAGCTGAGGTATGCCAGCAAGACGTGGGTCAGACTTCAAATCTACAAAACTGTGAAATAATAATTCTATAATGTTTTGCATCACTGAATTTGTGGTCATTTGTTACAGCAGTGTTGGAAACTAACCTGGGGATAGAGCCACTAGGACCTGGCCTCAAGTGGGAGAGGGGAAGGGAACACATCATCTTCAGCAGCACAAACATTCTTCCTGAGCATGTGCCATGTAAAAGGCAATGGATTTGAGCCTGGTTCTTGGCCTCAATAAATCCAGGAGGAGATGGTGCAAGCTCAGGAAGGGTCTGGAGAGCAAGAATTTCTGGAGATGGAGTCTCTTCCTAGTTGGGAGGACTTGGGAGAGTTAGTTAATGTCTCTGAGTCCCTGTTTCCTCACATTACGATGGAAATAATAATACATTAGGGTTGATGTAAAGAACAATGAGTTAATATATGCAAAGTACATTTACAGTGCCTGGCATGTGAGAAAGGCTATGCTATGTTAAGTGTAAGCTATTACAGTTAAACTTGAGAAAGGTAGAACCTACGTAAGGTGGAAACCTGTCAGAGAAGGACAATTTAAATATTTTCCACTGATAGAGTGATAAAAAAAAAGTGGGAACACTATACCCTGTCAGAGGTGGAAAACTGCAAAACCCAGTTAAACAAGACAGTCCCATCAAGTTCCGGCTCTCACAGGTTTCTGTATTATCATTACTGTTATTGTTAGTACTAGGCCTTAAGAAAGTCTTTAGAGATAAAGTAGGTTTCAAGAAAGGATAGCAGTTAGACAAGTAGAAGAAACCGAGAGGAAATATTTCAGGCAGGGGTAATTGCATGAGGAAAGCTGGAAGTAATAATAAAAATAGCTAATATTTACCAAGCACTTGCAGTGGATAAGCATTGTGATAAGCACCCATCTTTTAAAAACATTATAAACAGGAACTACTATTATCCCCACTTTACAGGTGCAGCAATTGAAGCCTGGAAAGGCTAAGTAATTCAACTTATACAATTAAGAGCCAAAGCATGGATTCAAAAGAAGATTCTTATACTTTTAAGCAGCAGACTTAGACTACTACTTCTAAGCAGGATAAACACGACATGGGTGGAAGACAAAAAAAGAAGGACAGACAGTTTAGTTGAAGGAGATGGCTGGAGTACTGGATCAAATATGTCTCCCTGAAGGCCATGTCCTTCCCAGACCTTCAGAATGTGACCTTATTTGGAAACAGCGTCTTTGCGAATGTAATTAGCTAAGGTCATACTAGAGTAGGGTGGACTTTAAATCCAATATGATTGTTATCCTTATGAGAAGAGACACAGAGGGAAGATACCTACATGAAGATGGTGGTAGAGATTGGAATTATGCTGTCACAAGCTAAGGAACACCAAAGCTACCAGAATTTGGAAGTGACAAGGAAAGGGTCCTTGCCTAGAGCTTTTACAGGGAGCACAGCCATGCCAACACTTTCTAGTCTCTGGAACTGTGAAAGAATAAATTTATGTTGTTGTAAACCCCCAGGTCTGTGGTAATTTGTCATGGCAGCCCAGGAAATGAATATAGCAGGTATGATGGAATGATTTGGAAACAGGCTAAGAGGACAGGCCAGACCAGACAGTGACGGCCTTGAATACCAGGTGTTTTTTTTTTTAGGAGAGAACCACTGAAGGGGGGGAGAAAATAGTGATATATGAATGTGTAAAAAGGAGGCATCCTTGACTTCTTCTAATTTTATCAGAGAGAGAGAATCATTATCTGCATCAACAGACCAAGGCTGATTTCTACTGATTCCTATTTAGTGGAGATGAGACATGCCTCCACTCTCCAACCATTTTACCAAAACTGACATCAACCATACCTCCCATATCACTCTCTACCTCTCTGGTAAATTCGATAATTCATTGCAATGGTCATAGACAGTACTCATGATTATGGGGTTTATTAGGGAAGTAATAGATTACAATTCAGGTTCAGAAATGATTCAGGACATAGCTCTTCAATCAACACAGCCTTTTCTCAGCAGTGCCTTTGTGTATGCCTATCTCTGGTCTTTGGCCTCTTGGCCCTGTGCCCTCTTGGCCCCTTGGCCTCTGGTCTGCTTTGGCAAATGTTACAAAGCTCTTTTAGCTCTGCTGACATGTGTCCAGAGACATCCCACTCCTCCAGTGAGCCTTGGCCCAAAGGTGCTGGCATGGCAAACCTAGCTCCATCAAGTGCCCAGAAGTACACTACTCCACCAACAGGCTTCCTGCCTAAAGGTGCTCAGTTTTCTCACTCTGTCCAGAAACCCACTGCACTGTCTCCTACTGGTCTTCTGCAGATTTCTGCTGCTGCTGTTTCTCTCCTGCTGCTTCTCTTGCCATCTCAGCAAGGTGTTACAGTTCTCTGTCTCATAGATCAAGAAAGTTCTCCACACAGGGATTCCAGGTCCAAGGGACTTATTTCACTTTGATCTCTTCTTCTTGGTGGTAGTCAGGTCCTCCCTTTGCCTTTGGGTTAGCTCATAGCAGAATGGCAAAATTGACCAAAGCTCTCTTTAGGGTCCCATACACCTTATTTGCATGGTGGTGTAATGTCTGAGGCATTTGACTGCTAACCAGAAGGCTGGAGGTTCAAACCCACCAGCCACTTCTCAGAAGGTAGGTTGGGCAATCTACTTCTGTAGTGATACTGTCTTGGAAACCCAAGGAGGGGTTGCTATGAGATGGATCCTACTCAACGCAGTGTGTGCATGTGTGTGTGTGTACCCCTACAAGGGTGACATGTACTTTATTTACATAATTAGCAAGATATAAGATTTTCTTGCTGGGCGACAGACACCACATTTGCATGGTCCTAAGCATAGTGGCTAAGACACTTGACTGCTAACCAGACAGCTGGTGGTTCAAACCCACCAGCCACTCCTCGGAAGGAAGGTTGGGCAATCCTACTTCCGTAGTGATACTGCCTCGGAAACCCAAGGAGGGGTCGCTATGAGTTGGGGCCGACTCGACGGCACATAACAACAACAACAACAACAACAACCAATCGTTTGATGGGAGTTACAAAGACTATGGCTAGAAGGGCCATATCACTGCACTGTAGAATATTAATTTAGTAGATGTTTTGTGGAGGGATTCAAGGCAAGGGGATTCCAGAGGTGTTCAAAGCAGTTAGGATGTTATCTTAATTGCTGAGATACTAAGGTCCTGAAGGCATTATACTAAGAAATTTGGGGCAGAGCAAGTAGCATGTGAGGAATAGATAAATGAGAATGATAATACAAAGGAAGCATTGATAGGACCTGGCTATTACTAGATGACATTGAAGAGAAAAAGAGAGGGAGGAGTGAAAGAAAAACCAAATGTTTTATGCTAAAGGACTTGTATTTAGCCTAAGATGTAACAGCTGCTGAGGCACACAGGGACCTAGAAGGACCTAGAAGGCTAGTTTGTATCTCATCTCCATGACTGGTTCACTCTGACTGTTGGTGGTAGTAGTAATAGGGGTGTCACTTTTTCTCTCTATGCCTCAGTGTCTTTATACGTAATATCTTCTTATGTGATAGCAATGCCCAGGGTGGTTCATATTAATCATAGATGTGAAAGTGCTTGGACAAGTGATCAGGGTTGTACAAGATAATGCATTGATTAATATTAGTTACCCGAGCAAAAGAACCAGAGGTAGGGTTCACAGGTCCATGTCAGAACGCAGCCTCATCCTGTTTATGTTTGTGTGGATGGCAGTCTCAGCATGGGCTTTTTTTTTTAATTTTATTTTGATTGGGCTGAAAGATTACAGAGTAAGTTGATTTACATTCAACATTCCACACACTTTCTTTCTATTTTGTGACATTCACTGCAATCCCCACAATGCAACAGCACTCTTTCCACTTTCTCCCCCTGTACACCACTTCCTTAAGTCCTTCCTTCCCATTCTCTTCTGCCTTCCTAGCTCAATCTCTGGGAAAATAGTGCATAGTATTTACATAGTATGGCTTTTCTAGCCATAAGTCTTTGTAAACTCCGTGGTGGAGATTGCTGTGAGAAACTGAGTAGCTCCTGATTGCTAAAGTTATCCACCTGGGGTATTTCTGTTGGGAGCAGCACAAAGTAATTTTCTGGGAAGGTCTCTCTCCCTCTCAGGTGTATAGAATTCTGATGTTGGGATTGGTTAGTGGCCACTCTGCCAGACTCAAAAGGAGCCCTCCTAGAGTCAGAAAAAATCTGTCTGACTGCTGGTTGCAAAAGACATACTGTGAGAGAAACATGCTCCTGAGAGACACATGCTGCTGAGGAAGAGATGGTGAGAGACACTGAGAGACACGTACTGCTGGGAGAGAGACTGTTGACTGAGGGATGGTGAGACTGAGGGAAATTGAGCATTTTTCCTGAACTTGAATTGTAGCCTAATTGGTGCTTCTCTAATAAACCCCATAATCTGTGAGTTGTGTATGGCCACTGCAGCAAATTATCAAACCCAGCAGAGAGATGGTGGGTGCTGTGGGAGGAACATTGGTGTCAGGATTGGTGAAAGGACTGGAGGGAGGTGGCATGTCTGGACTTGCAGGAATAGGCCTTGGACTACTGATGGTGATTCTGTCTTCCTTTTGTGGGGTTAGAGGAGGTCAGAAGTTGTGGTCCCCTTGCCCCTTTAGCAGTTGGTGTCAGAGGTGGGATTCATTGCAGTGGCTCCAGACTCATAGAGGCATGGGATTTTGTAAAAGAAAGAAGGAAGGGGTCTGGGAAATGAAATTTTGGATTATTAGATGGTTACTTTGGTTGGTGTTACCTCTTAAAGGAGATAATTGATCCAGAGGCTAGGGCTTTTGGTTACAACCAGCTAAAGGCCAAAGGCCATATACCTAGAATGGGATGGTAATCAAGGTGAAGAGATGAACCTGAAATGTTTTAAAAAGGATTAGGTATTTTGGATTGTGTGTTAATCTGAATGTACTATGGGTATTGAATGTTCTCTTACCTGCTTGTACATTAGAAATGATTATGGGGTATGGATAACAGAGAGTGTGTAAGTCCACCTTCAGCAGATACTTGATTGGATATGTTAAAAGGGGAAATAGAATTTGCCCAGCAGAAACACAGGCTTTTGTTTCAAGCCCTGTGTATAGAGTATTAGGGGCTTAGGTAGAAAACCTGAGCCCCAGCCAGAACTACTGAGAGAACAGATCTGCATTTGAAGAAAGGACTTACAGAAAAAAAGAAAAGACTGCTTGGCATTTTTGAATTTTGAGCAAGCAGATAGGCTTTGGGTGCATTGAGGCAGAAAAGTCATGGTCCATGAGGGAAACCGCTTCCAGGACTCACAGTTAAAGGAAGCCAGCAAGTAGCAGGCTTGTATACTACTTGCTTGTGACCACCTGGGCCCACTTGAGTGGAAATGGGAGAAGTACAGCAAAGAAAAAATGGGCTGAGTTTGGTACTCTTTGATCTAGGCCATGGAGCTAGGGATGAGAGGAAGGGCTGGCTGGTCTGAAGTGCAATGAGTTGTGAGCGTATGGGCACTGAAATAGTCCCTGAGGACTAAGGATGTGTGAGAAGGTGCTGGCTGATCTGAAGTGAAGGTAAGAGTGTGACTCGCAAATTTCGCAGCTGGTATCCATGACCTAGCTGAGATGGCTAGGGCTGAGCTAACCAGAATCTGACCAAACAAAGAGGAAGGTGTTTGACACTGAGCTGGTGTTAAGTTGCTGCAATTTGATGGCTTGAGCTGGGCTGGACTTTGCTTGTTCATGGATGCAGATGCCCAAAGTTTCCAAGCAGAAGAGAAGAGTCTCCAGAGAAAAGAATGTGCTTGTCTCCTCAGAGTACTGGCTTCATAGGGATGGGCAAATTAGAAATTGGCTATCTAAGATGGGGGGAGATAAAGGCATGAAGTGGCTGGCTTACATGCTTTCGTGGGTTATTCTTAAACTGATGGTGAAGGGGATGTTAATTTTTGAAGTATAAAAGGGATAATGGCTAGAAAAGCCAGGGGGTGGCCTGTGGCATAGTAAATTACATAGTATGGCTTTTCTAGCCATAAGTCTTTGTAAACTCCATGGTGGAGTTTGCTGTGAGAAACTGAGTAGCTCCTGATTGTTAAAGTTATTCACCTGGGGTATTTCTGTTGGGTGCAGCACATAGTAATTTTCTGGGAAGGTTTCTCTCTCTCTCTCTCAGGTGTATAGAATTCTGATGTTGGGATTGGTTACTGGCCACTCTGCCAGGCTCAAAAGGAGCTCTCCTAGAGGCAGAAAAAGTCTTTCTGACTTCTGGCTGCAAAAGACATGCTCCTGAGATAAGCATGCTCCTGAGAGACACGTGCTGCTGAGAAAGAGACCCTGAGAGATATGCATTGCTGAGAGATACTGAGAGACATGCATTGCTGGGAGAGAGACTGAGAGAGACTGTTGGCTAAGGGATGGCGAAACTGAGAGAGATTGAGTATTTTTCCTGAACTTGAACTGTAGCCTGGCGCTTCCCTAATAAACCTCATAATCTGTGAGTTCTGCGTGGCCACTGCAGCAAATTACCAAACCCAGCAGAGAGGTGGTAGATGCTGTGGGAGGAACGTTGGTGTCAGGGTTGCTGAAAGGACTGGAGGGAGGTGGCATGTTTGGCCTTGCAGAAATAGGCCTTGGGCTACTGATGGTGCTTCTGTCTTCTTCTTGTGGGGTTAGAGGAGGTCAGAAGTTGCAACCTCCTTGCCCATTTAGCAAGACCCCAGTTACTACTCACCAAAGTATGATGTAGAACATTGTCTTTGTGTACCATATTATGCTGGTTGAACTTAGTGTCCCTGAGACTATAGTCCTGAGCCCCCGAGGCCATGACTCATTCCCTCAAGGTGTTTGGCAATGACTAAGAAGTTTATTTAAAAGAATGATGAATTGACCAGGGAAAACCTTATGAATAGCAGAGAAACACTGTCTGATACATTACTGTGCAACTTTATGAATAGTCCAGAAACATTGTCCAATACAGAGGATGAAGATAAGTCACTTAGCTTAGAAAGCTCTCAAAGTAGGACTAGGCAAGAGCTGAATTATCAGAGTAAAATCAGTCTTACTCA
>NW_006921713.1:8268417-8270298 GCF_000298275.1 Orycteropus afer afer | reverse complement strand
ATCTTAATATTGTTTTGACATCCTTTGCTTTTAGAAGTTCTTTAACTACATAATTTATTCCCTCTTTTTGCTTTGTAATTATCATCATTTATAAATTCACATCTCTTGTTCCCTATTTTCAGTCTTGTAGGTTTATTTTGTTTTTTGATCCTTCTATATCTGATTTGATTTCCAGGTGATGTTGTTGTGTATTTTAACCTTCAGCTGTTGTCTGCCATTGTTGGTTCTCTGTCCGAAGGACTACCTTTAGTATTTCTTGTAAGGTTGGTCTGGTGCTTGCAAATTCCCTAATTTCTATTTATCTGGGAATATCTTAATTTCTCCATCACAGTGAGAGACAACTTTGCTGAATGTATAAATCTTGGTTGGCAATATTTTTCTTTCAGAGTTTTATATATGTCACTCCATTGCCTTCTTGGCTGCATGGTTTCTGCCAAGAAACCAGAGTTTAGTCTTATTGGTTCTCCTTTGTAGGTGACTTTTTATTTTTCCAGAGTTGTCTTTAGTATTTTATCTTTGTCTTTGTCTTTGGAAAGTTTGATTATGATATGTCTTGGTGATTTTCTTTTGAGATCTATCCTACTAGGGTTCGCTGAGTTTTTTGAATGTACATCTTCTTGTCTTTCATAACATTAGGGAGGTTTTCTTCCAACAAATCTTTAACAGTTTTCTTAGTGATTTTTTTTTTTTTTTTGGTCTCTTCTTGCTTGGGAAGTCTGGTCACATGTAAGTTATTCCTCTTGATGTTGTCCCACATGATTCTAAATCTTCTTCATTTTTTTGTTATTTTTTTCTGATTGTTCCTATAAAATATTAGTGTTGAGAGATTTGTCTTCAGTATCACTAATTCCATGTTTCATTAATTCAATTTTACTTCTTTGTCCTTACAATGATACCTATTTCTGAAATTTTAGTATTAATCTTCCAAATTTCTATTTGTCCTTTTCATATGGTTTCCAATTTTCCATTTATTTTTTCAACTTGTTCTTGTATATTTTTTTGAATTCTTCTAGAGTTTTCCTTGCTTTTTGTCTGTGGTTTCCTTGAACTATCTCTCAATCTGTTGAAGGTACTTAAATACAGTTCTTTTCACTTCCTTATCATGTAGTTCCACTAGCATTTCTTCTTTCTGAAGATTTTCTGGTCACTTGTTTGAGCCATCTTGTTCTATTTTTTGTGTGATCTGAAGTTTTCTGTTGTCTCTGAGATACTTTAGCCTTATTGTATTAATTTGTTGATTGTATGTTGGTTTGCTTCACCCTTATTATTATTTTTTTTTTTTCTGTTTTACTTTATCTGGGCAATAGGTTAGGTTTGTTACTCTTGTTGCCAGTATAGCACCACTGAGGTCACCACTTGTCTCCAGGTGGATTTGATAGCAGGTGGGAGTGTGGGTGTGAGTCTCTGGTCTCTGATTGTGCAGAGCAGCTGAGGGTAGGCTGGGCTAGTATTGGCTGCCATTTGTCATTGGTCCAGCCATTCTGGAGCAGGTGGTGGCACTTAGTCAATGAGTGGGCAGCAAGTGTAGGTGAGTATGGCTAGGTAGTGCACTGATTCCTGACTGTTGGGGAAATATAGAAAGGAAAAAAGGGGGGAGGTAGGAGAGGGGAGAGAAAAACAAAGAAAAGAAAAAAGAATTAAAAACAAGGCAGAGAAGAGAGGAGACTTAAGCAGAAAGAAAAAAGAGAAAAAGAAGGAAAAAAATGTGACACAGTACTGGCACAAGTGGTAGCTGCTAAACATGGCTGCAGTGGAAATATGGCACTTTCTTTGTGAGAGTGTGCACCACCGAATACAGAGAGTCTAGGGCAACACTATTGAACATAGAGGTGGGGGAGTGGTGAGGTACTTGTTTAGCTGGATTAAAAATAAAAATAATAA
>NW_006921713.1:8246740-8268307 GCF_000298275.1 Orycteropus afer afer | reverse complement strand
AAAAAAAACTGGTGTAAATGTTAGCTACCAAACACAGCTGCAGCAAGAATATGGAACAGTAAGAATGTGGAGCTCACTCTGAGAAAGCTTACACCACCATCCACAGAGGGGTGAAGGCAAGTGTTGACTATGGAGTGAGAGGGGTGAGAAAAAGGAAAAAAAAAAAAGAGGTGAAGAGGAAGGAACAAAGAAGAAGAAAACAAGGGGGAGAAGAAGGAAGAACAAAGAAGAAGGGGGAAAAAAAGAAAGAAAGATAAAAGAGCATAGTCTTAGTGAAAGTGCCAGACACCAAACATGACTATGCAGAAATGCAATGCTTGCTTCACTGGAGCACACACTTCTCACCAGGGAGGGTCAGAGACAAGCACTGCTAACCAAGTGGGTATCAGAGGAGTGGCTCCTGCTCCTTGGGATCCTAAAAGGAAATAGGGTAAGTGAAGAGGAAGAGAAAATATAAAAAAAGAGAAAAGGAAAAAAATTAAAGAAAAGGGGGGGAAGAAAGATGGAAAAACTAAGAAGAAATGAAAAGAAGAGCATCCCAGCACTGGTAGTCAGGGGGAGTTTGACCATTCACAAGGTGGGTGGGGATGGAGAGGGCTGCACCTCTGGTCACTAGGAGGTTGTGTGGGCTAAAGGGGAGGACACACCTCTCTGGTCACCTGATCACCAATGTGGATGTTGGTGCTGTTATGTGATGTCAAGTCAGACCCAACTCATAGCGACCCCTCCTTGGGTTTCCGAGGCGGTATCACTATGGGAGTAGATTATTCCTTCCAAAGAGTGGTTGGTGGGTTTGAACTGCCAGCCTTCTGGTTAGCAGTCAGGTGCCTCAGGCACTACACTACCAGAGTTCCTGGATGTTGGTGCAGTCCTGGGCAAGTGGAGCTGCTTATCTATTTCCTGCTTTGATTGAAATGCTTCTTCGAACTGACTGATTCATCACTGCTGCAATAATTCAAAATGGCAACCCTGTGCTGGTTGGCAGTTTAATGCTCCTTATTCTCTGTTTTCATTCAGTCTCTTTCCCTCATCAGTTTTTAATCTACTTCTTTATCCTTGAAACTCTGGGATCCACAATTATCATCCATAACCAGTTCCCACCACCACCCCCTTTTTTTTTAGCCTTTGTTATAGAGGTCTAGCTGCCTAGTCTACCATCTTGGGAATTTCTCTCAGCCTGGGCTTTAGAATACTGGAGTTTCCACATGCAACTGAAAATCTTCCTTCAGAAGCAGCCAGCATTGAGAACTAACCCTGGTCTTCCCCTTCACCACTGCACCCTCACGCTTGGAAATTGACCTTTGGATGCACCATTCCCAGCAACTGAGAAACTGCCTCCTTTTTTCCCAAGAAAACAGACTCATCACAAAGCCCAGCTGCTCCAAAGGGGACTGTGGGCACTGCACAGAGTCAGTATTCTTCTCACACTGAAAACATATTTAAAACAACTCTGCCTCCCTTATCTGAGACATAGAAGAAAAATGAGTGGGAAGAAGACAGAAAGAGAAAGCCCTTATTGCTTGTATAAATGATTTTGGGGGGGGGGGTTGGGGAGGCTTATAGGAAACAGTCACTGTCAAGTTGTGTCCATAGAAAGAGGAGGCCTGAATATGTTAGGCGGGAACAACTCCCCCCCCCCCATCACAGCACTCAATGTCTCCCTTCTCTGACCTTCAAGTTGAAGATTATCCACTGCTCCCTGCCCTGTCCTTCACCTGACATGGGGAATTGAATCCTAGCCCATGCTCTCTGAATGTTTGAATATTCCTCCATTCCATTCTTCACACAGCTGCCAGATCACGGTTCAGCAGAAAGGAAGTGTAACAGCAAAAACAAGAAACGCAGACAGCAAAGATGAAGAATTGGAGAAAAGTCTCCCCTACCATCTCTCTGTGTTCTGCCTCTGTGCTGTAAGATAGAAAGGCACTGGAGTTTACCTCTGCCTTGCCCTCAGTGCAGATGCCTGGTACTAACCTGAGATAACCCAGACTGGTCGAATTCCAGCAGAGCAAACCAACTGGAAACCCAAGTTCCCTCTGTTGGACCACCTTTGGCAGCTGAAGGGAGTGCTGTGAAGGTTAAATAGCACAGATGTGGCCAATGAATGTGGGATTTAAAGAAAACAACCTTACAAAGGCATTTTATGGTGACTTAATTAAAACATTTAGTCACAGAGTCAATAACAGAAGCAACAAAAAATTATGAGGCGTAGGCACTGGAGAAAAATGCTAGGAAAATGAGAGAGTCAATGAGGGAGGCAGCTCAGAGAAGAGGCAGTTCCAGGGGGTGGAGCATATGAGCACCGCAGAACCTATACATTAGGGAAGGAATGGGGTAAAGGGCAGGACCTTCATGCCTTCCACACAGTGCCCAGGCACTGGGAAAGGTCTGACATGTTGTCACAACCTATTTGCCATGGTCCACCCAGAAGCCTGACCTGGAGACTGGAGAATTCCTATTGAGGAGCAGAAACAGTAGCCTAAAAGGCAGAGCGAGAGAAGGTTTAAGGCTAGGTTCAGGTCTACTAATTCCAGTTGCTGTAGTCTGTTTCGATTTATCATGGGTGATCCCATGTGTTGCAGAGTAGAACTTCTCCATAGGGTTTCCAGCAGCTGATTTTTCACAGGCACATCTCCAGGCCTTTCTTCTGAAGTGCCTCTGGATGGGTTTGCACCATCAGTCCTTGGGTTGGTAGTCAAATGCTTAACAATAGGCACCACCCAGGGATTCCAGTGTCAGAGAAGCAGCTTAGAAGTTTACAGGGATTACAATGGTAGGAAAGGCGTCCTGGCAAGAAACCAGAGAGGATGGCTAACAGGAAATAGGTCACAAAGTTAAAGAACACGTTTCAGCACATTTAGACTTTCAGCAGAGTATCACAAATTCTCTTGCTTCCAACAGGTTCTTATTCTAATGAACCCAGTAGATCAAGATTTTTCCTTGAGGGTACACAGCATGAGCTGGTGGACCTCTGGAGCTGCCTGCTCATTTATGAAGTCTTGTCAATTTTAATGCCTTTATGCTTCTCCATCTCCCACTGTTTTTCACCTTAGTTCAGACTCTCATCTTTTCCCTCCTGCATTATTAAAACAGCTCCCTAAATGGTCTCCCTACCTCTGGTCTCATCATCTTCCAATCTATGTCCTTCCACCTTCCATTCTGATGTTTAGACGCCACACATCTGATCACTACATACAGCTGCTTTAAAATTCTCCTTAGCTCCCTATTGTCCATGTGAATGTTTCAGGGCTTCCCAGATCATAAGAATCACCTGAATTGCTTGCTAGAATACTGATTCATAGGCCCCTTCCTTTGAGTTTCTGCTTCAGCAGATTAGGGATGGAGCCCCAGAATCTATATTACAAACAAACATCTTAGTTGCTCCTCATGATCAGGAAGAAGTAGGGAACACTTCACATAGCATAAAACTGAATCTCTCTCGGGGCATACAAGATCTGTGTTGGGTCCCTGCTGCGACTCCAGCCTTGTCTTCTCTGTATGCTCACAGCTGGGCTGCTTCTTTGAGCTTAATTGTCTGAGCCCAGCCGGATTGGGCTCTGGAACTGGGATCCAACACTGAAGGCCTGTTCAGAATACCAACTACAGGGCAGGACTACAGGGCAGGGAGCTCTGATGGTGTAGTGCCTAAGGCATTTAACTACTAACCAGAAGGCTGGTAGTTCAAACCCACCAGCCACTTCTCGGAAGGAAAGATTGGGCCATCTACTTCTGCAGATATACCACTTCGGTAACCCAAGGAGGGGTCATGATGAGTCAAATTGACTTGACAGCAGAGACCTAGAATAACAGTGTACCCAACCCTGGCTGGGAGAAGGCAGGACCAGGGGCGCATTTGCTACAGGAGAGAGAAGGAGAGGGTTCCCCCACTCCCCTTAAAAATGAAGGAATAACAGATTGCAGGTAGAAAGGGGGAAGTAATTAAAAACTTATTATATAAATAACTTGTGGCATTCACTACCTCCTGTTGTTCTGAGACAAATAGCTTCATAAGTAAACCAAGGCAAGAAAGACATTACGGGAATAACACTAAAACTAGCTTTGGCGTCACTCTCTGATTGCACACACCTGAAATTTCAGAGCTCCAGATGGCAGAATCATGAAGTCGGCAAAGTTAGCTTTGACACCCTCAAACCTTCCCTTTGGCTTTTCCTCCTCTTTCTTGATGTTGCCTCCTTTGGGAACTTGTTGTTGTTGTTGTTGTTATGTGCCATCAAGTCAGACCCAACTCATAGCAACACCTTCTTGGGTTTCTGAGGTAGTATCACATGGAAGTAGATTACCCCATTTTCCTTCCAAGGAGTGGCTGGTGGGTATGAACTGCCAGCCTTCTGGTTAGCTGTCAAGTGCCTTAGGCACTATGCTACCAGAGCTACTCAGAGCCCCATCCCATGATCCCATCTCAGCAGTCCATCTACCCCAGCCCTACCATACCTTCAGCACCCTCAATCCCCACCTCTACCCCCAGCCCCACTCTCATCTCTACTTCTCAATGCTTTGCCAACTTCCTCTCAGATAAGTAACAATCTAAGAGATAAACCAAGCCCTGCTAAGGTTTAATGACTATTAATCATTCCCTTTAGGGACACACTTACATTTTAGCAAGGAACTACTAGGAGACAAAAGTTTACTTAAAGGTTAACTTTACCAGTGGAAGTTCAAGAGATTGTGTTAGGTTTAAGGAAGTGGCTTTAACATCTAATGGCCTTAACCAATGCATTCCCAGCTCCTATCAGCATGCCTGATGCTGTTTTTGCTGTTAGCTATCATCCCATTAGCTCTGACTCATGGTGACCTTATACATAACAGATTGAAATATGCCAGGTTCTGCACTATCTTCTCACCTGGTCCTGAGTCATTGTTTCATCCTCTAGCATTCTATTGAACAATATCCTGTTGTAGTCAAAAAGATTTTCATTGGCTGATTTTTGGAAATAGATAATCAGTCCTTTCTTCCTAGTCTGTCATAATCTGGAAGTTCTGTTAAAACCTGTCCACCATGAGTGACCCTGTTGGTATTTGAAATCCTGGTGGCATAGCTTCCAGCATCATTGCAACATGCAAGCCATCACAGTAGGACAAACTTAGAGACAAGAGGGGAAACTGAGATATAGTAGGTGCTTAATAACCTGGGGCAATGCTTTGGACCACAGAGAGATTGGTCTCTGACATCTAGATTCTGGCTGGATTTTCTTGGACCACCAAGTGTTACCCAAATCCACAGCCACTGAGTCAATTCCGACTCATACTAACCCTATAGGACAGAGTAGAACTGGCCCATGACGCAGACTGCCATATCCTTCTCTCACAGAGTGGCTGGTGAGTTTGAACTGCCAACCCTTTAGTTAGCAGTGGAGTGTTTTATCCACTGTGCCACCTGGGCTCCTACTACGTGTTAATATAACTATTATCAATAATTTATTTAATGAAAATTATATAATTTAATTATTGTATCTCGTTTTGTTTAAATAATTCCAAAATTAAAATCAATCAATGTGAAACCATGTATTTCTGATTTGGAGTTTATATTGTTACTCCTACTCTGTCTGCAAGGAGTTCTAGTGGTGAAGTTGTTGTTGTTGTTGTTATTAAGTGCCGTGGCTAAGGCATTTGGCTGCTAACCAAAAAAGTCAGTGGTTCAAACCACATGGAAGAGAGATGAGGCAGTCTGTTTCTGTAAAAATTTACAGCCATGGAAACCCTGTGGGGGTCGTTATGAGTCAGAATCAACTCAATGCAAATGATTTTTTTGGTTGTATTCTGTCTCTAATATAAATGTCTTAGAATAAATTTCCCTTAGTGAGTTTTCTTGTCTCCAGTGTAAATAGTGTTCTTAGCTGCAAACCTAAGTTTCCAGTTTGCCCTTCCTAACAACAACAACAACCTTCCAATGCCAACCTTTGATAAGGATGGTATTTTATCAGTCCCTCTGGCATTTCTGTTCCATTTCCAAGCTCCATGTACAGTGAGCCCATCTAAATACACCCTTGCATATCAATTTCTTCCTGTTCTCCCTATTCATCTTTGCTAATGACCTTTAGCTAATCCCAAAGAGAGTAACACATTCTTATTTTGATCTTTCCAGAGCAGGGGCTGAACATTTTTGGGGTGAAGAGGCTGGGCCAGAGGCTAGTTGGTGCTTTGGTAAACTGATTCTGCTTCTCCTGCACACAAAGCTGGACTGTGTCTCCAAGTCTCTCTTGCGATTAGGTGTGGTCA
Source organism: Orycteropus afer afer (assembly GCF_000298275.1). Classification (NCBI taxonomy): domain Eukaryota; kingdom Metazoa; phylum Chordata; class Mammalia; order Tubulidentata; family Orycteropodidae; genus Orycteropus; species Orycteropus afer. The sequence continues at coordinate 8,262,070 of NW_006921713.1, read as the reverse complement.
TGTGACTGGGTGATAGCCAATAGAATGTGAGCAGAAGTGCTGTATTGCCACTGTAGGCTTGGTCCACAATCACTTCCCAGGCAGCATCCTCCAAGCTCTTTCTCCTCTTGCTTAGGCAAGTGGGCAATGCAGCTATGAATGCCATGTGTGAAAAATGGCAGAACCAGAAGATAGAAGGCATTGAATCTCTGTTTTGTGTCCTAAAGAAGCTACTTGTGGGTCAGGAACACTGTTTTGTACTTTATGTATTGAAGTATGATTATATTAAACCACCAAACTTTTGAGGCTTGTTTGCTACAGGAGTTAGCCTACTTTAATCAACCAAGGGCCAAGGGCCAAGTTAATATGACTATGCATATATTGGTGGCAGAGGCAGGACTCAAAGACGGCAGTTCTTTTGACTCTCATTCTCACTTAACTGTCTCATATCAGTTAAGTTTCAATCACTCTTATTATGATAGAGTTATTTCTTTGTGGTAAAGTTTAAGACTTTTTATTTCTTGGTCTAAGTCTGTGTATTGAAGCATGGACATGTGAAGTCATGGGAATCAATGTGGATGTTAATATGTTCATTTATCCTGAGCATTGCTGGGTGCCTCATCTACAGTGACTTTTACTCAGTATTTAATATTTGATTTTTCCTCTGAGGTCCCCTCCCTTATTTTGTGATGTCAGGAAATCACACCTGGCCACAGAGCTATCATTATGTTGAGATATCAGTATGCACCCAGAAGGTCCTTTTCTAGGCCACACTGAAGAATTTCACAGAGAGGTTTCATGGGATTGCTTGGCCAGCATCGGTGGTACATGAGGAGGGGGAGGTCTTTGATTTATTTCCACCTTCCTTTGTGTTGTTGTTGTTATGTACCATCGAGTCGACCTGACTCACTGCGACCCCTCTTTGGGTTTCCAAGGCAGTATCACTATGGAAGTAGATTGCCCCATCTTCCTTCCGAGGAGTGGCTGGTGGGTTTGAACCGCCAGCCTTCTGGTTAGCAGTCAAGTGCCTTAGGCACTACTCTACCAGAGCTTCCTTCCTTTATAGACTCCTGGAATTACTCTGACCTCTGGCTGTCCAGAGCATCTGAGTATTTCCAGATTTGTTATATACATTAAATATGTCTTTTCAATTCTCTTGTCTCCCTATCTCCCACCATTTAGAAAAAAAATAATAATTTAAAAGTTTATTTTTTTATGCCATGAAAATGTCATGGAGCTATTTTCCCCATTGTCTGGTCTATCATTATTCTCCTGTTCTCTTGCTTGTACTAGTTCCCAACTGAGCATGAACATACCATTTCCAGCCACTTCTAGATCATTAATAAAGCTGTGAAGAAAGACAAGTTCTTACCCAAAACCCTGTGGCACCAATTAGACACTTACTCCCAAATGGTTCCTTGGCAATTTATCATTACCCTATGGTCTTTCAGCCAGTGTTTAATCAATGAGACTGGGTTCTTAATCCATGCCAATTTTAAACTAAGTTTCCAAGGAAACTTTCTTGAGACCAATTGCTTTTCTGAAACTGTCTACTATCTTGCAGTCCTTCCAGCTGCTCAGTTTGGAGCACAAAAATTTGCCAGGGCACTTATTTGGCTCTAAGAATTGTTCTGGGTGGTAGCATTTATCTCTTTTTACTTCCAACAACCTTCCCCCTCTTGAAGAAAGGAAGTAGAAAAGAGCTAAATCTCTGGAGACTGCTCTGTTCTGTATTACCAGAGACTGATTTGTTGCAGAGATGGGTTTGGGAGGGGAAGAATATCTTCTACTCTGGAGAAAGCCTCAATTACCTGGTCCTGATCCCCAGGCATACCCAGCTGCAGAACTCAATTTAAAAAAAAAAAAAAAAAAAATGAACAAAAACAGTTGTCAACAAGTTGATTTTGAATGATGAAGAGCCCATGTGTGTCAGAGTAGAACTGTGCTCCATAGGGTTTTCCAAGGGGAATATTTTGGAAGCAGATCACCAAATCTTTCTTCTAAGGTGCCTCTGGGTGGACTTGAACCTCCAACTTTTTGGGTAGCAGGCAAGAGACTGTTAACTGTACCACTCAGGGATACCAATAGAACTATATAAGGATCGAAAAAAGGAGGGTAATGACACAAGTGGGTCCCTACTGGTGGTCAATGAGTCTGATGATAGGACCACAGTTATTGAGTCCTGATCACAGGTTCATGTACTGTACTAGAGATGTCCATGCAAAGTTAAAGAAGCCTATACTCTCTGATGGTTTCAAGTCTGGTAATCGTAGATTGTAGTATTCAACAATCAGATTATCCATCTCTTAGTACCTAAAAATCTCATCATTAGTTCATGCGAGGGCTTGAGATATCAGAAGACCCTATCAAATATATTTGAAATTATATTACCAGTCATGATAAAACTTTAACCTTTTATAAGTCATTAGTACTCTTAGCTGGGCTAGGCTATTAGAGAATGAGCTATGGAATAGGTACGTTTTCTTGTGGGTACCATAGTGGAAGAAACCTGGTACAGTGGCAGGATTCTCACCTACCATGCAAAGACCTGGGTTCAATCACCAGCCAGTGCACCTCAGTGGAACTTCCAATCTAAGATGGATCAGAAAGAAAGGCCTGATGATTTACTTCCAAAAGGCTATCAGTGAAAACCCTTTAAGGATCCCCAACCCATCATGAGGATGGTGCAGGAATGGGCAGCATTTCATTCCTTTGTCCATTCCCCATGAGTGGGGGTTGACTGACGGCAGCTCAAAACAACAGGGATCTCAAGAGTTCTATGCTGTCCCATCCCCAACCCGCTTCATTCTTACGCTCAAATCCAAATTATATGCAAAATGTGTGTGTGTGTGTGCTTCTCTGCTTTTTATGTTAAGTAGGATCTTTTGAGTTTTTAAGATCCTAGAAGGAGTTTAAGTCCTGAAGAGGGAAAAAAAGTTAAGACATGGTGCTGCAGGAAGCAGATTTTTCCCACCAGATGCAATACTTTCTTGTACTTCTATGTAAGCAATGTAGGAAAAAAAATGTATCAGCCAGCAGCCATGGAAACTGCTCCCCCAGGTAAGCTATTTACTTCTCCAGTGATGCATAGGCCCTGTCCCATCAGAGGCTGGAGGACTGAAGCACATCAGAAAGCACTCAGTCTCCTTGTTCCGATTCATTTCTCTCACTGTCCAGCCTCTGGGCATTATTTTAGGGAAGCCAACTTTCAAATTAAAAATGGTAATAAAAGTTTGTTTATATCACTAATTATGTTATCCCTGGAAATGCACGCTTTCTGATTTACCAGAGCTCTTGTCTCCCAAATCCTTTGAAGGACTACCTCTGCTTTCCTTGTTATTGAAATGAAAGACCACTGGAGGCTACATTTTCTCCCTCTCTGATGATTTCTAGTAACTAAGCACCATGTCTTTTTTATTTATTCATGGCAATATTGGTGCTCTTACTACCTCCAATTATATTCTTATATACCTCTTTTCTGTTTTCAACTTATTCTGTGTTCAAACAGGGGGAAAAAAAAAAAAAAGATGTGCAGCTTTTGGATTTATCCAGCACTCAGGTGGTTAGAAAAAACACAAAAGGCCAGAATTTTTGGATCAACTGCCAAGTTACCAGCCTAAATGGTCCAAGGACACAGTATGCTGTAGTGGCAAGAACTCTGGCTTTGAAAACTTAAAGATCTCAACAACTTGTCCTTGGGTGACTCTGAGAAAGCAACATGACTCTCCCAGCCTCAGCTTCCTCATGGGCTTGAGGGCAGATGCACTGGCTCCCCTTCTCTGGGCAGGCTGACTTTATCTCAACCCACCCAATAGGATTCAGCACCTCTTTCTTCCCTGTCCCTCTCCCTGTGAATCCACCACACCACAAGGATGACAGCAGCATAAGGGTTATTGAAGACTGTAGAGAAATGAAGGAGAGTTTACAGTGCAAACCTCTACAGTGAAACTTTACAAGCCTCCTGGACCAGTGGTCTTTTCTCCTAAGTCTTTGCATACTTGGCCCCCCTAATCAGAAGTTTTTCTTCTCCTTCCCTGCTTCTCACAGCACTCACACTCACTGGCTAGGGTTTCTCCAGCCCCTCGGCCACCATATTCTCCCTCCCCTGTGGGCCACTAATCACTGTATACTTCCTATCTGCTTGGATGTGGCTCCTCCTAACTTGTAAGCCTACAGCCACCACACGTTCACAAGACAAAGGACCTCTTGGTTGTCTTGGGGGGGGGGGGGGGGGGGGGACCAAACTCACTGTGGTTGAGTCGGTCTTGACTCATAGCAACTCCTCTTTGGGTTTCTGAAGTGGTATTATCTACAGAAGTAGACTGCCCAGTCTTCCTTCCGAGAAGTGGCTGGTGGGTTTGAACCCTAGCTTAGCCTTCTGGTTAGTAGTCAAATGCCTTAAGCACTACGCCAAGATATTATTTCATATCAACCACACCTACCATTCTTTTCCCTTCTAATGAACATTAAAATGATTCCCAACATTTTTTGTGTTATGTCACACACACAAAAATCATCATATTTGTATAATACACTGTGATATACTGAAGAGCCCTCCCCCAACACACATACAGACACATACAGGTAGAGACTTCTGCCCAGGGCCTTCTGCCACCCAAACAGCTGACGGATCAGTATCTCACCACATCCTTAACCATCTGTGGCACACTCACATGCCATTCCTCACAGGCCAGAAGTTTGGCCTCAGAAGGCAGTGTGTGTAAGAGCCGACAAATTTCCTACCTATAAAAGGAGAAAATAATGCCAATTTCAAAGGGTGGTCCTAACCATTAAATGAAATATTATCTGTAAACTACCTAGCAGAATGGCACTCAGGAAGTGTTTAAGGAAGGAATCCTTTGATAGACCTACACTTTATCTCCATGTTGATTCACTTTCTTGGTAAATCATCCTTCTTCTAGGAACTCCTTTGCTTCCCTTAATTTCAGTTTCTTTGTTTTTTCCCAATATCCATAAAGTCTTTAAGTTTGTTTCCTTGAATACGCACTGGTTGAAGTCAGTTATCTCCACCATTTGCAAGGAGTTGTGGTTCACTGGCTCTTAATGAAATGCTCTACATTTCTTCCAAGATTGGATTTGTATATTTTAATCCCATCTTCCCCCAATCCCTTGCCCTCCACCACAGTGACTCACTATCAGTCTCCCCCTGCTGATGACTTATGTCCCAGGTTCTTTCATCATATTCTCTTCACCCTTTAGAACTCACCCCTGGATTAGACTGGTTCTGTCACTGGAATCAAGTGAGCCTACAAGTTTCACATTGTCATGAATTTTTGTCCAGAATGTCAATTTCAATCATTCATCTATAGATAATCCACTTTGCAGATTAGTATGGAACCACTGCATCTCATAGGGAAAGATAATAATATGATCAATTATGATTGTTATTACTATCCTCTTTCTTCTTCACTCTGCTTCAACCACATTGCCTGCTTGCTGTTTCTTGGTCGTTATAGGCACATTCTTGCCTTAGGTCCTTTGCTGTTCTTCCTTCACCTAGAATGCTCTACCCCTAGATTCCACTTGACACACTCCCTTACAATTTCCAAGCCTTTTCTCAAATGCCAGCTTCCCAAGAAACGCTTTCTGACTCTAGGCCGTCTATGTTACCTCTTGCCTATTTGTTGACTTTTAACTTTGTGTGTGTGTGTGTGTGTGTGTGCAGTCTGCCTGCTTCCACTAGCATGTAAGGTCTCTTAGGGAATTTTTGCCTTTTTTTTTTTTTCACTCTTTACTATGAATTTCCTAAATCTAGCATATCCCCTGAAATATAGAAAGCACTCAATATATTGTTGTTAAATTGAATGAATGGATGGGCAGATGAAGGAGTCATATATTTTGTACAACAAAATGGGCCCACAGAGGTGAAATGAATTGTCTGAGGTCACCACACAGCTATCTAGAGGCAGACCTGGGAAATTAATTTGGGTTTCTGTTACACAGTCCAGTGTTTTTCCTCTGGCTCAAGCTGCCTCCATTATCAGCCACCACCCAGAGTGTCCTCTCTTTTCTCTCAGGATCACTGCTCCTAGAGCATGGCTGGGGGAGGCTTGGAGACTGAACTTTAGCTGGGATTAAAAGATGTAATCTTAACATCACAAATGTCTGCTCTTAATTAACACCTTCTCATTCACTGTGCTCTAGCCACACTCATTTCTTCAGTTTTTCAGACCCACCTCAGGGTCTCTGCATATGCAATTCCTTCTGCCTGAAATGCTATTTATTTCCCGTGCTTTTCGCTTGACTGGCTCCTTTTCATCCTTCAAGCTTCAGCTTAAATGTGTTTTCTTGAGAAGTGTTTTCTTTACTATCCACATCAAATAAGTCTCTCAATCATTTTTGTGCATATTTATCACAATCTGTGGTTATTTGTTTAGTCCTGCTTTTCCTCCAGGACTGGGACCACTTCTACTTTGTTCACCTTTGCATAACTAGTGTTAATACAGTGTCTGTAGTGGATGGATCCATGAATAAAGCTATTATCAAATAAATGCAAAGAACTTGGAAATTAGACATCATTTCATGTTAGCCAACATATCACTCTTTGAATACATGGTGTTTATAGAGCAACTATGAATTTGAAGGGGTAACTATCAACAAGTAAAAGGCCCTGCAAGGCAGCCACATGTTGAGAGAGGAGCCTTCATAGTGCCTTTAACAGTTGCTTATTTTGGCTTAGTTTTGTTTCTAACCTGTGAAGTGGATCCCAGGAAAGTGGCTCAATATCTCTTCACTTAACATGTTGTTGTTGTTGTTTTTGTGTGCCATTGAGTTGAACCCGACTCATAGCAACCCCTCCTTGGGTTTCTGAGGTGGTATCACTATGGAAGTAGATTGCTCAACCTTCCTTCTGAGGAGTGGCTGGTAGGTTTGAACTACCAGCTTTCTGGTTAGCAGTCAAGTGCCTTAGGCACTACACTACACAGAAACAGAAATTATGTCATACTGTAGACCCTACTCAAAAATTAATTATAGCAAGCTGTGATAACACTAATATTCATACCCAATTCAAGCCTTATTGCCTAATAGCAGGATTACAGCTAACAGGAGTTTGAAAATAATTTTAGATTAGTGAATAAATATTTTTTGAGAACATGTCCAGTGCCTAGCCCTGAGAAAAATATGGAAGAGTTCTAAGACAGTGGCCCTGTTTTTAAGGAATAAACTATGTAGTAGGGAGAACACATTTTATACACAAAATACCAGAAAGAAGATTATGTCCTATAATTCCTTCATTGAGCAGCACAGGCATATCTTATTTCATAGCACTTTCTTTTATTGCACTTCACAGATATTTGTTTTTTTACAAATTGAAAGTTTATGGCAACTCTGCATCAAGCAAATCTGTTGGCACCCTTTTTCCAACAGCATGTGCTCACTACATATCACTGTGTCGTATTTTGGTAATTCTCACAATATTTCAAAAATTTTCATAATACTATCACACACTTAATAGAGTACAGTATAGTGTAAACATAACTTTTATATGCACTGGGAAACCAAAAAATGTGTAAAACTCACTGTATTGTGATATTCACTTTATTGAGATGATATTGGAACGGAACCCGCAATATCTCCGAGGTATGCCTGTACAGAGAGTAAGTGCAATTGAAGGGAGAAAATGAATGTGTTCTTTGTCCTAAGGGAAGGTTTTATGAATGGGGTGGCATTTAACTGAACTTTGAAGGATGGGAGGAGAATAAATCAAAATATTTATTGAGTGCCAGCCTACTGTGCATAAGATATCATGCTAAATACTATGGGGAATACAAAGAATTATAAGCCAGAGCCTCTGCCCTTGGCAAGTTTATGATCTAGTTGTAGAGATAAGACATAAATTAGTGAAAAGTTAAATAACATTATGAGAGATAAATAGCAGCTTAAGACAGCAACAGCACAAGAGATGTCCTAAGGCATTATGTGATTAATTACCCAATGAATGATTTAGACAAGAAAAGCTTTAGGAGTTCAAAGAAGGTGGGCTGAAGAGACATCTCAGAAGACATAGGGCATAAACTCATGTTTGAAGGATGAGTGGGATTGGCTAAAAAGATGATGGAAGATGAGGGGAAGACATTATAGGGGAGAAAGAATGGGAATGTCATAAGCAAAAGGGTAGAAGCAGGGCAGGAAAAACATGTCAGAGGAAAATGAATATCAGATTAGCTAGAGCAGATTAGAAATTGGAAAACTGAATGGTTAGAAGTGAAGCTAGAGAGAGAGATCAAGACCAGATCATGAAGGCAATGAAAGCTAGACTGTAAGGTTTATATCACCCTCCAGATGACTAAAAGCCACTAAGGATTTTGAATAGAGTGTAATATTTTAGAGTAATTTTTCTGGCAAAAAAAATTACTCTAAGAGTAATTTTCAAGAATGGCCTTGAAAAGCAACTGTTTAGGAGGCTACTACAGACGTTCAAGCAAGAGAGGACCTGATAAGGAAAGTGGGGATCATTCACTACAGAAAGTAAGTAGATAGATGAAAGAGATAAAGTACCCAGGAAAAATTAAGTTTTGGGTTGAATATGGCATTGAAGAGTGATATGGGTCAAAGGTGGGCCTTGAATCTTTCAAGCCTGGATTTCTGGAGAAAGCAGTAATACTCACCCACTACATACATAAACACATACTTATTGACTACCTGATTTCTGCCAGATGCTGGGCTTAAAGAAAAAACAAACAAACAAACAAAAACACACCCATTGCTGTCCAGTTGATTCTGACTCAAAGTAACCCTGTAACACAGAGTAGAACTGCCCCATAGGGTTTCCAAAGCTATAAATCTTTGCAGAAGCAGACTGACGTATCTTTCTCCCATGGAGCAGTTGGTGAGTTTGAACTGTGGAGTTTCTGGTTACCAGCTGAGCATTTTACAACTGTGCCACCAGGGCTTCTAATGCTGGGCTTAGTTGTTGGAAATCCAAAGACAAATAAGACAGGACCCTTGAGTTCAAATTTCTTACAGTTTAAGGTGGGATACCAAATTCAGTAAGCAATTTTAAAGTACCTAAGGAGCCCTGGTGGCACAATGGTTAAGCAGTTGACTGCTAAACAAAAGGTTGGCAATTCAGGCTCACGCAGCAGCCCTATGGGACAAAGACCTGGTGACCTGCTTCTGGAAAGATTACAGCCCAGAAAACCCTAAGGAGAAGTTCTACTCTGGTACAGGGGGTGACTGTGAGTCAGAATCAACCTGACAATATGTGACAACAACAATATCTTCTAAAAATAATAACAGACAATATTATATAGAAAAGACTGGAAATCAGAAGGGGGATCTTCAGATTTCAGTTGATGAGAAAAGGATGTAGAACTTCACTTTGTTGTTGTTGTTATGTGCCCTCAAGTCGGACCAACTCGTATCACTATGGAAGTAGATTGCCGAACCTTCCTTCTGAGGAGAATATCATCAGCACTGGTGAATATCGGTATAACAAGGGAGGACATTGTAAAATGTTGGGTGGGTTAAATGAACTACCAGACCAAAATGTTGGTTAGAGTCAACTCCTATTCATGGCAACTCTATGTATCAGAGTAAAACTGTGTTCTATCGGGTTTTCAAGACTCATTTTTTGGAAATAAATCACCAAACCTTTCTTCTGTGGCATCTCTGGGTGGATCTGAACTTCCAAACTTTCAATTACCAGTCAATTGTGTTAACCATTTTCACTACTCAGGGACTCTGAGTGAACTACAGGTTTTCTTACATCACTCAATATTTCTGTAGTACTGTGATTTAACAATTAGAGGTCATGGGTTGCAGGCTTTTATAGGGAAGCTATACAATGTGTATACTATGCCATATATTGTACTCCCACATTTGTATTCCTTATAAGGTCTAATACACTGATAAGTACTTAATAGCTGGGAATATAAATAAACAGATGGTGGTCTTTTTCAGCTCACTACAGCTTTAGTGGAGCAGGGAGAATTTTTCAATAGCCACTGAGAAAGATGATACCTACCAAAATCAAACTCACTGCCACTGAGTTGATTCCAATTCACAGTGACCTCCATTGGATTTCCAAGGCTGTAAATCATTACAGAAGCAGAGTGCTTCATCTTTCCTCTGTGGAGAGGCTGGTGGGTTAGACCTTTTGTTTAGCACCCGAATCCCTTAGCCACTGCACCACCAGAGCTCCTTGAGAAAGATGATAAGATATTGGAAAATAGAGTAAAGTCTAAGGAGGCGGCTTTTGTAATAGCGTTCATATGTATGAATAATAATTGCATTAGGACATATACTTGTGCTTTGGTAAGAGTGATTTATGCCCTTCTTGATAATCAAGGTTGATAAATACGGGTTGACAGACTACCAAGAAAAGATGTTAATGGTAGATCTTTGAAAAGTACTCAAAAGATGAAACCAATCTGTACCTGAGATTTCAGCCTTTTTCTTTTCCCTTCAGTGACACAATGATCTAGGCCTCTGTGGTAGGTAAGGTTGTGTGTCAACTTGGCCATGCCTGGTTGAGTGGCTGGACAGCTGGTGGTAGTTATTTCCCATGATGAGACTGGCAATCAGCTCCATGGTGGCCTCTACCACAAGCAGCTGAGTAGCTGCTTTGGGGATGTGGTTTGCTTCCCATACATAAGAAGCAGCTTTGGGAAGAGTCTCTAGTTTTGTGGCATGCTTGAATCCTGCATGCAGCCTGCCATGCTCTGCTGACCTTGGAACTTTCAATGGACTTGAATTAGTGGCCTGCCATGTTATTTGTTAACATTGGGACTGTGCCTTTTTTACTTGTCAAGCTTGGGTTTGTCAGCCTCAGCAGCCAGCAGCTGTCTGAGTGGAGAGAGCCCTCCAGCTTCAATGGACCAGGAGCAGGAGGCAAAGCTGGGGACCAAGGTTGAGGGGCTTTCACCCAGCCCCTAGAGCCTGGCACTTTGAACTCAGAATTAAAGCCTCCAAAGTGCAAGAGAATAAACTCCTGTTTGTTAAAGCCATCCCATTTGTGGTATTTTCTTGTCAGAGCCAGCACTTGGTAACCAAGACAGCCTTCATATTAAATATGACATACAAAGAAATAACAAATTTCTCTCTGTGCAGCATGTACTTAAGTGACTCTTCTAGTTGTAGGAGCATCTGATAGTGGGCACCTGTTGATCACCATTGTTGTTGTTAGGTGCTGTCGAGTCATCTCTGACTCATAATGACCCTATGCACAGCAGAATGAAACACTGCTTGGTCCTGTGCCAGCTCCACAATCCTTGCAATACTTGAGCCCATTGCCTCTGCCACTGTGTCAATCCATCTCTTGAGGGCCTTTCCACCATTAGAACCATATGTTTTCTTTATCTTTCCTTTGTGTCCATAGCAAATGTCAAGAAGAAAAGTGCCACTAGCAATGGATTATAAATGTGAGCAAGATGAGATTGTGTATGTGTGTGTGTTTGTGTGTGTGTTCTGTGTGAGTATTTCAGCCTTTCTTCCATTAGAAAGGATTCTGGGTAGCCCAGTTTACACTTGACTGCTGACATAAAGGTTGGCAGGTCAAATCCATCCAGCAGCACTGTCGAAGAAAAACCTGGCTGTCTGCCTCTATAAAGATTATAGCCAGGAACATTCTACTCTGTAATAACACAAGTTTTACCCTGTAGCACATAGGGTTGCCACAGGTCAGAATCAACTTGATGGCAATAGCTGTTGTATTTTTTTTCCCATTAGAAGTATAAATCTGTTTCCTCTCACTTCCTTACAGCAGGCAGCATCTTTGCTTAGTATGAATTGTGAGTTATCTCTTTTCATTCAAATACACCAGAAATGGAAACCATAGGCTTGAGTACATCAGAGTTCATTTTACCTGCTCTCTCTTGCCCTCCTCTCCACTGCTTGTTTTCATCCATTTTTATATAACTTTGCTTTGTCATCAGACATTTACTATAATGGAGCCTTTAACAATGGTTGTCTTCACTTGACTGGTGACACTTCACTAAGGAAGGGTCAGAGGAATTTTAACAAAAATTCTCTCTCTCCTTCCACTTGACCTGAATCTGGATGTTTTTCTTCATCTTCCCTTCTGTTGGCTTCCTGCTCTCTTCTCTGTTCCATTGCTTCTCTCAATTTCATATTCAAGCATGCTTTTAACACAACAAAAATACTGCCTCAGCTAATTATAATTGCACATGGACTTCATTATAATACATAGATTTCTTATAACAACCTGAATATTTTAAATTGACCTCTGAGAAGTAAAAAAGAAAACTAGTCTGTTACTTTGACCCTGCCCCCTCTCTCTTTGGTTTTTGTTGTGGGGACATTTTTTTCCCCCTGTGTGTGTCTGTTTGTATTCCCTGTCCCCTGCACCCTTACTTAAACCTAAAATATGATGAACATTACTCAAAGCTCAGTGATCACTAGCAGAAAATACAGCTTAGTTCAGAACAGGTATATGCAAACTCACAAGATTCCGCACAGGCCAGAGGCAGTGAGATGCTACTGCTGGTAGAAAAAAATGACACTAAACACTGATTTGAATTCTCTATGGATTTGGACCATAGTCCTATGGGTGGGAGGGGGAGGGAATACTGAGAAATAATACAGGAGAATCCCCTAGGTTTGCAGGATTCAGCAGTGGGTGTTATGTGCATGGTGGGGCTTCCAAGGAAGGTAGGATATTATAGTGGTAAGAATGTAAACTTGGGATCAGGCTGACTATATTCAACTCTTAGCTCTAGATCTTGCTAGGTGCTTGATCTCAGGCATACATTTAATTTCTCTAAGCAGCTTCCTATAAAATAAGGGCTCCAGGAATTGACAATACTAAGATGTTTCAACAAATGGATGTAATACTGGAAACACTCATCTACGCCAAGAAATTTGGAACAGAGTTACCAGGGCAGCTGACTGGAAGAAATGCTTATTTGAGTTCATTCCAAAGATAGGTGATCCAACAGAATGAGGAAATTATTGAACAATTATTAATATCACATGCAAGTAAAATTTTGCTGAAGATAATTAAAAAATGGTCGCAGCAGTACATCCACTGCAACTGCCAGAAATGCAAACCAGATTCAGAAGAGGACGTGGAACAAGGCATATCATTGTTGATGTCAGATGGATCTTGACTGAAAAAGAGAATACCAGAAAGATGTATACCTGTGTTTTATTGACTATGCAAAGGCATTTGACTATGTGGATCATAACAAATTATGAATAACATTATGAAGAATGGAATTCCAGAACATTTAATTGTCCTCATGAGGAACTTGTACAGAGACCAAGAGGCAGTCATTCAAACAGAACAAGGGGATACGTGTGCTTTAAAATCAGTAAAGGTGTGTATCAGAATTGTTTCCTTTTGTCATACTTATTCAATCTCTATGCTGGCCATATAATCCAAGACACTGGATTATAAGAAGAATACGTCATCAGGATTGGGGAAAGACTTGTTAATAACCTGCAGTATGCTGATGACACAGTTTTGCTTGCTGAAAATGAAGATGATGTGCAGCAGTTACTGATGAAGATCAGAGACTACAGCCTTCCTATGGATTACACTTTAACATAATGAAAACAAAAATCCTAACAACTGTACCAATAAGCAACATCATGAGACATGGAGAAAAGATTGAGGTTGTCAAAGATTTCATTTTATTTGAATCTCCAATCAATGTACATGGAAGCAGCAGTCAAGATATCAATGTACTGCACTGGGCAAATCTGCTGCAAAAGAGCTCTTTAAAGTCTTGAAGAGCAAAGATGTCACTTTGAGGACTAAGGTGTGCCTGGCCCAATCCATGGTATTTTTAATCCCTTATATGCATGTGAAAGCTGTACAATGAATAAGGAAGACCAAAGAAGAATTGATGCATTTGAATTATGGTGTTAGAAAAGAATAGTGAATATACCATGGGCTGCCAGAGAATTAATAAATTTGCCTTGGAAGAAGTATAGCTGGAATGCTCCTTAGAAGAAAGGAATGTAAGACTTCATCTCTCATACTTTCGTCATGTTATCAGGAGGGACCAGTCCTGGGAGAAGGATATCATGTTTGGTAAAGTAGAGGGCCAGCAAAAAAAGAGGAAGACAAGATCTGAACAAGGTGGATTGACGCAGTGGCTGCAACAATAGGTTCAAGAATAGCAATGATTGTGAGGATGGTGCAGAACCAGGCAGTGTTTTGTCTATTGTACTTAGTGTCTCTATGAGTCAAAACTGAATTCATGGTACGTAAAAATAACAGCAACACAGTTCCTATTTCACATGGCTCAGGGGGAGAAATTAGTTAATGCATATCAGCATTTAGCACAGTGCCTGGCACATAGAAATTACTCAACAAGTTACAGCTATTGTTAAGTGTTGTCCTCTTACTAATGTCCACTATAATCAGCACATTGTGACTATTATCTCTTCCGGTAGCTTTGCAAGAAGTTCTTAGTTCATGAAAATGATGTCCATGTCAATTACTAGCCTTATTGAAAAGGAATAAAAGCAAGAACAAGCTGTCCCTTAGACAATTTGAATAATTCTGGTATGATACCAACTTACTAAGTTTTCTACATTGTCCTAGACATTTATCTGTTATTACTTTGTCTCAATAATATCTTAGCTGTTATCTATCTATTTATCTATCTACCTATCAATCTATCAAGTTAACACACTTGACTGCTAACCAAAAGGTTAGAGGCTCAAATACATGCAGAGTGGCCTTGGAAGAAAGCCCTGATGACATATTTCTGAAAAATTAGCCATTGAAGATCCTATGAAGCACAGTTCTATTCTGACACAGAGTCACTATGAGTCACAAGTGACTTGATGGCAACTACCTATCTATCTGATATGTAACAATATGTTGAATGAAATGTGTCTTATTGTTTTGGAATTGATGACCAGGGTACAAACCCTACCAGGTGTGAAGATCCCTGAAGGAGGTTCCCAAGACCCTCTGGAGAACCCTACATGTGTCTGTGGAGAGAGTGCCTGCTGTATGGAGGCCTTCTGTGGCCAGTCTGTGTAAGCTAGAGAGTGAGCCACAACCTGCAGAGAGAGGACCATTACTGTGACCAGCTAGGTAAGGAGATACTTGTTCTACTCTCTCTCCATGCCTATCATCACTGGAGGAGCCAAGTTGTGCAGAGTTATGGGACAGGAGTTGTCTCAGAGTTGGATACACACCCAGGTCCCAGTTCAGAGCTGTGCAAGAGATGATGGACAGAGATAAGATTTCAGTCCATTAGAGACTTTAACCTGGGCTTCATTTTAAGAGCCAAAAGTGACCAGAAAGCTATGCAATATGCCCAACATGTTATTGAGGAATCTGCTACATAGAAGGAAAGGGAGGTTCTGCAGAGCATGGATGGGATCAGTGACCAGAAAAAAAAAAAA
>NW_006921713.1:8229064-8246640 GCF_000298275.1 Orycteropus afer afer | reverse complement strand
TTATGCATATACCCTGCTGAGTTTAGATTGCTCCATAAACCAGCTACACACAGATTCAAACATCCTCTGCCCACCAGATGTTTGGGAACTTTGCCAGGCTGCATGCTGGTTGCTATGACAATGTAGGTAGAAACAATTCTATAACTTCCCAGTTTATAGAGTAGGAACCAGTGGTACTTCTAAACACTCTAACCACTAATGTTTTATGATTAAATCTGATATTCACATCAGGGCTTCAAACCATTTCATTCTAGCTCTACCCCCTGCTGAGAATTTCCATTCCACCCCAGATATACTAAATCAGAATCTACATTTTAATAAGATCACCAGACGATTTTTATAGATCCCCAAGTGATTCTTATATATACCGCTTGTTAAAATGAATATTCTGATTCAGTATATCTGAGGTGAAAATGCAAATTCTCAGCAGAGGGTAGAACTGGGATGAACCGGTTTGAAGCTCTGGTTTAAAGATAAATCCACTGGAGCATAAATCAGTAAAATCTGAGGGAGCTTCAAGGGTGGTAATAAAAAGGCTATTTCATAGGCACCTTAGAGCAAAGATCCCTTTTCACTTCTTGCCTTCACTTCTAGATGAGTACCAGGACCAAGAGAATCTTTGTTATAGTCTAATTCCTAGTGGCTTCCACCATGGTCTGCTGGGGGTAATGGGCTTTGTTCTTCATTCCCAGTACATCCCATGGAGTTGCTCCATTAAGTTTATGTGCAGTCCTAAGAGTGGGTGGGCTGTGAACTGAGTGTCTGGGGTAGAGGGCCACCCAGGATTTCTACCCTTCTGCCTCCTGGAGACCGAAGGCAGGAAGGAAAGAGTTTGGGCAGGTTTGGAAGTCAGCTCTGTTCATCCTACTAGACCTCAGCAGGGCTTATTGCTGCAATTAGCACTTCCTCTCTTTCTGATCAGCAAGGTCAGCTCAACCAGGGCTTCTTCATCACAAACTTTCCTTTTCCTTACCTTACAGAGGATGGAATTAACTATTTTCTTGCCTCATTTTACACTGGATGGTTCTTGATGGCCTGCCTGGGCATGATGAACATTGGTGCTTTTGGAAATGGTGGTGACCCTGGAAGAGGAAGCATTGGAGGAGGAGACAGTAGGGGATAGTAGGGATACCTGGGGGTGATAGGTAGAGATATCAGCCCAGGCCCATCAGACACCCTGGTCTCCAGGATAGCAAAGCAGAGGACATGCTGAGGGGTCTGAGCAGGAAAAGGAAAATCTCCTATTTATAAATCTGCCATTTCTTAGTAGTTAGTTATCTCCCAGCACCCCCGGTACTCTTATAGTGTACCTCAATTTTTCTCCCTGATATACCTAAAACCCCTACTACTGAAACTGGGCTGTGGAATATTTATTCCTGCTCATTAAGTGGTTCTGCTTGGGAAAGAAGAAGAGAAAGATGGGAGCCAGGATTAAGGAAGTCTATTTCTTGACTCCAACCAAAGTTTGGAGATTCAAGTCCACCAAGAGGCAACTTGGAAGAAAGGTCTGGTGATCTGCCTTGGAAAATCAGCCATTGAAAACCCCATGGTGCCCAGTTCTACTCTTACACACACGGGGTCACCATGAGTTGGAATAGACTCAGTGACAACTGTTTTTTTTGGGGGGAGGGGGGCAGGAGGAGGGAAGAAGTATTATTATTATTATTTTCTATAAAATAAGCAGGCAGAGCAGGGGTGTGCTAGATGCTTATATCTCTATTTTTTTTTTAAGAAAATCTTCTTGATCCTTTTATCTGTAGCTATACACAGTCTTCTCTTTTCCTTTACAAATCAGACCCTACTGCTGAAGGTTAAGTTGTGTCCTCCAAAAAGATATGTGGAAATCCTAACTCCCATACATTTGAATGTGACCTTATTTGGAAATGGGGATCTTTGGAGATATAATCAAGATGAGGTCATAATGGATTGGGATAGGCCTTAATCTAATGACTCCTCTCCCCGCTGTGGAGTCAGATCCGACTCATAGTGACCCCTCCTTGGGTTTCCAAGGCAGTATCACTATGGAAGTAGATTGCCCAATCTTCCTTCCCAGGAGTGGCTGGTGGGTTTGAACCATCTGTCTTCTGGTTAGCAGTCAGATGCCTTAGGCACTACACCACCAGAGCTCCTAATCTAATGACTAGTGCCCTTATAAGAAGAGAAATCAGAGATATAGAGACAACGGAGGCAAAGATTAGAGTAATCCATTTACACGACAAGAGCTTCCAAGGATTGCTGGCAACCAACAGAAACTAGAAAGAGACAAGAAAGGATCCTCCCCTAAAGTTTTTAGAAGAGTATGACCTATCAACACCTTGAATTCAGACATCTAGCCTCCAGGACTATGAGAGAATAACTCTCTGTTATTTTAAGCCACTCAACATGGTGTACTTTGTTACGACAGCCCTAAGAGACTAAAACACCTACTAATCGCTCCACTTTTCCTGAAACCCTCTTTCCTGGGCTTCTGGGACTCCACATTTGTCTTCTGCTGTCACCTCTTAATCTGCTCCTTTTCCATTTCCTTCTCAGGTTCTTCCTCTACCTGTCTTCATGTAGTGGTGTTTCTCAAGGCTTGTTCTCAGCCCTCTGCCACTCTCTTCCTGAGATATTTCATTCATTTTCTTACTGATGACTTTCAAATTTATATTTCCAGCCCAGGAATTATTTCCTGTGTTCCAGGCCCAGAAATCCCACTTTTTTCTAGGTGTTGTTGTTGTTGTTATGTGCCATGGAGTCGGCCCCGACTCACAGCGACCCCTCCTTGGGTTTCCAAGGTGGTATCACTACAGAAGTAGATTGCCCAAATTTCCTTCCGAGGAGTGGCTGGTGGGTTTGAACCACCAGCCTTCTGGTTAGCAGTCAAATGCCTTAGGCACTACACCACCAGAACTGAAATTTATTTGCTCATAGTTCTGAAGTACGGTACCTGCAGAGCTATGTTCTCTTTTTCTGTCAGCTCTAGGGGAAGATTCCTCCTTGTCTCTTTTAGTTTCTGGCAGCCATGGGCATTTCTTGGTGTCCTAGACTTTAAAGAATCCTTAGTTATCTCCCAGCACCCCCAGTACTCTTATAGTGTACCTCAATTTTTCTCCCTGATATACCTAAAACCCCTACTACTGAAACTGGGCTGTGGAATATTTATTCCTGCTCATTAAGTGGTTCTGCTTGGGAAAGAAGAAGAGAAAGATGGGAGCCAGGATTAAGGAAGTCTATTTCTTGACTCCAACCAAAGTTTGGAGATTCAAGTCCACCAAGAGGCAACTTGGAAGGCTGTCTTCCACTTGTGCACATTTTTCTTTCCCTGTCTGTCCTTTTCTTTTATAAAACACCACTGAGATGGAATTAAGATTAAGATCCATCCTACTCCAATAACTGATAACATCTGCAAAGAAAAATCCCATGTCCTTAAACAAGATCACATGCACCGGTGGAAGGGTTAGGACTTCGACATACCTTTTTTAGGGACATAATTCAATCCATAGCAACATCTATGCCCATTCATTCACACATTGTCTATGGCTATGTTCCCATTATGGTGGCAGAGTTGAGTATTGGCAACAGAGACCATATAACATACAAAGCCTAAAATATTTATTCTCTCTCCCTTTACAGAAAAGGTTTACTAATCCCTATTTTCTTACCCTGAACAATTCATCTCTGGCCCCACATTTGTATACTTCTTTATGAAACAATTCAGAAATCACCTTCTGTGGGTCTACCATGTCCCTTGGTGGGGCTGGGGAAGGAGGTTGAGGCAGGGAGATGGCCCCTACAACCACAGTGACTTACCTAAACATTCCTTCCAATCATATACAATGTTTCTTCTTGGCAAGACAATAAAATTGTTTCCATTTTGTTCCACTCCCACTGATGGTTTAAAAATTTGATAAAGTTTCCATTTTTCTCAAAAACTGGAACCCTAGGCACTAGCTGGCTCCCCTTAATTTGGTTCTGATATTCACCTAGTGATGTACTGGTTTCCCATCTTGTCTTTATCCTCTTCAAACTATTCTCTACCCATCCTAGAGATAGAATAATCTTCTCCAAATGCGTATTTGATCATACACCTGATAACACATTGCAGAGTTTAGAGTTCTAAACACTGTAGCATGGCTTATCAGGACCTTAGGATATGAGCTAAACCCTGCAGTATGATTTACCAAGTCTTCTGTGTCATGTCTAACTCTACAACATGGCTTATAAGGCCTTCACTTTCTGGATCCAGTCTTTCTCTTTGGCATTATATCCAGCCCCTCTCTATGCTCCAGCCCCTCTCTATGCTCCAGCCCCTCCCTCTCTATGCTCCAGCCACATTTCTCCTCTCAGTTTCCAAATGTGCCATGATTTGGAACATGGGTTGTTGTAAATTATATTTCTCTTTGCAGAATACTCCACCAGCACTACCCTCACCCCTACCTGGCTAACTTCAGCTCATTCATCAGTGTAAAAATGTTTTTCTCAGAGAGCTTCTATCTGTCTCTAGATAAGATCAATCATCCCAAAGGAGCTCTGGTAGCATAGTGGTTAAAGTGCTTGGCTGCTAACCAAAAGGTTGCTAGTTCGAACCCACCAGGCACAACTCGGGAGAAAGATGTGGCAGTGTGCTTCCATAAAGATTTACATCCTGGGAACTGCTATCAGGCAGTTATACTGTGTCCTATAAGATCACTATGAGTGGGAATTGACTCAGTGAATTTGGCTTGGTTAGATGCTTCCCTCATCATAACACAAATCGTTCTTATTGCTATCACTAGTGTATTTATTTGTAAGCTCCACAAAAACAAGGATCATGACTAACTTGTATCCTTCAAACCTAACTAGCAATTAGCAAGCACTCAAATACTACTTGTGTGGCAAAATGACTAAAAGAATGTATGAATGAGTGATTTAGTAGCATTCTTCTACTGCTCATTATCCCTCACAGCTATGGGTAAGCAAGTCTTTGCTGTTGTTAGGTGCTGTTGAATTTGTTCTGACTTATAGTGACCCTGTGTACAATAGAACAAAACACTACCTGGTCCTGTCATCCTCACATCCTTGCTATGCTTGAGCCCATTGTTGCAGGCCACTGAGTCAACCCATCTCACTGAAGGTGTTCTGCTTTTTCACAGACTCTCTACGTTACCAAGCATGAGATCCTTCTACAGGGATCGGTCCTTTCTGGCAACATGACCAAAATACGAGAGAGAAAGTCTGGCCGTTCTCACTTCTAAAGAGCATTCTAGCTGTATTTCCTCCAAGACAGATTTTTGTTCTTCTAGCAGTCCATGGTACATTCAATATTCTTCACCAAAACCACAATTTAATTGCATCAGTTCTTCTGTGGTCTGGTTCATTCTTACTTTTACCATCTTTCTTATGCCTTTCGTCTTCTATCCTATACCTATTCACCAACAGGATGGTGCTTTATTCAATTTCCATGTGCATAGCTGAATAAATACTTATGTCCTTTATTTTCTGGCCTGCAGTATAAACTACACACTCTTTTGCTTGTTTGATTTCTGCACCCCTATCTCTTGCCTCTCCTTCCTCATGATTTAGGCCCTAACAACATTGAATTACTAATAGTTCTTCAGAGCATACCAAGAGGTTTCATGATTTCCACATTTTGCCTAGCTTCCCTCCATATCTAGAACATCCCATTCTATTTTGTGCATCTGGATAACCCTTGTGTACTTTGCAAGATTTAGTTCAATGATACATCTTCTGTGGAGCCTGTGAACACTCCTTTGTCTGTGCCCAGATGAATAAATGTCTATCATGAACCAATACATTTTTTTTACACGTATTTGTTTGTACCTGCCTTCCGCACTCTGGAGGACAAAGGGCATGTCTGATTCATGTTTATGTCCCCAGCAACCATCCCAAGGCTGGTACTTTTTCCTGAAAAGTGAAAGGAATGGAGGTCATCTCTAAGGTTCCTGCTAGCTACAACATTCCCTGCATTAAGGGGCTAGTCCAAGATATTCTGCCATTGAACCAGCATTCTAGGGGACTTTTCCAAAGTAGCTATGAACTTTTTTTTCCTGTTTGGAAAGCCTGGGCAGCCTAGGTCTGAGTTTAGGATGATGAATATTGCTACTGTTAGCAACACAACTTGTCTAATGAGGCCTCCCTTACTTTCACTCTTGCTAGAGCCTTATCCAGAAGAAAAAATGTAATCCTAGCCCACTACTAACTTTTAATGATACACATCTCCCCTCTTGGATAATCCCATCCCCCAGGAAGGAGAAAGAACTGATTTATGGAAAAGAGGAGACTTCTATGTCATTGGAAGTAGTGTACAGGCCAGCTGTGGCACAGATGCAGGGGGGCCTGGAGGAGAATGGAAGTAAACAAGGGTCATGTGGGACGTTCTAGAGAGACTGACCTAACTGTAGAATTGGCCTTGCAAGCAGTCAAGTTGTGTGATAAGTACTGGTCCAGTCTAAGATGCTGAGGTTTAAGAGGTTCACTTTAAGAGGTTCAATCTGCAAGGAAAGGGAATAGTGGAGATTCTTATAGCACAGCTATTCTGCATTTTTGGAGCAGGGCTCTCCTCTCTGCTTAAATAAAACACAGGACTGTGACTGAATGCTAAGATCAACCAGCCACCCCTTCTACTTTGCACAAAGTATCAGAGCTCCAATCCCAACGAGATCCTAGAGGGCAAACTAGAAATTGCAGAGGATATGATGGATGCCCAGTTGCTTCATTCAATTTCCATATGGATAGCTGAAATGAATATCTATGTCACTAAGGGAACATTCAGTTAAGAACTTGAGACTAAATGTAGACTGCCCTCACTGGTACAAACCAAACCCAACCCAAATCCACTACTCTCAAGTCCATTCCAACTCATATCAACCCTATAAGGTAGAGTAGAACCACTCCATATGGTTTCTAAGACTGTAAATCTCTCCCGTGGAGCAGCTGGTAGACTCAAAGCACTAGCCTTTCAGTTAGCAGCCAAGCACTTAACCCCTGTGCAACAAGGGTTCCTTGTGACAACATCCTCTTTATTTTTTAAAAGTGGTTTGACTTTGCTTTTCTGCTATCTGCCACTGAAAGCCTGCCAAATTTGACCCAGTAATTTCCCTTGTAGGAATCTATCCTAATGAAATAATCATAAATTCACACCAAAAAATTTAGGTACACTATTATTTATAAGAGAGAAAAATAGGAAACAGCATGCATAAATGTCCCCAAATGGGGGAAGGTTAAATAAATTATATTGTACCCATAGGAGGAAATTTTATGAAACCATTACAAATCATATTTCTGAAGAATATTTAATGACCCTGGAAAATGCTCGCAGTATAGTATAAAGTATAAAAGTAAAATGTAAAATTGGATACACATAATGTGATCCCATTATCTTATTTATATGTAGAGAGAAATTGGAAGGAAATACACCAAAATATTAACAGTCTTTTATGGGTAATTTTTATGACCTCTTTATGGGTTTTGAACATTTAATTTTTTAAAAATGTACACATATCACTTTTATAATCAGGAAAAAATAGAATAAATTTAATCTATGTTTTCAAAGTTTTGATTCTTTGACTGATAACCCCAAGGGCCATGCCATATTCTAATTTTTCTTTATTTTTCTGAGGCACATATTTTAATCATGCCTTAAACCAAAAAAACAAAAAAAAAAACAAAAAAAAAACCAAAACTGCTGTGAAGTTGATCCCGACTTACAGTGACCCCTCCTTGGGTTTCTGAGGCAGTATCTCTACAGAAGTAGATTGCCCAATCTTCCCTCTGAGGAGTGGCTGGTGGGTTTGAACTGCCAGCCTCTGGTTAGCAGTCACATGCCTTAGGCTCTATACCAATCATGCCTTGGGAGACTAAAAAGCTCCAAACCAAACTCACTGCCATCAAGTCGATTCTGACTTATAGTTACCCCCATTGGGTTTCCGAGGTGGTAAATGTTTACAGAAGTAGGTTGCCCCATTGTCCTTCTGTGGAGTAGCTGATGGGTTTGAACCACCAACTTTCTGGTTAGCAGTCAAATGTCTTAGGCACTGTTCCACCAGAGCTCCTTTGGGAGACTAGTGTGAGGGAATTAATTTCTAAACTCTGCTTCCCCTCATATAATCCAGATCCTTTGTGGAGTTCATCTCTGGAGAGAAATTAAGCTTAGGTGGAGCTGAGGCGAAATCTGTCACCCAACCTAGTCATAAGCAAATACTTCTCTGTCCAAAGAAAAGAACTGGTGCCTCAATTCTTCTAGAAAAGAAGCTGAAACTCAAGCTAAATCTATTCCTCCTAAACCCCTCTGACCCCTCTTCTCCCCATGCTCCAGTTTAAGATTATCACCACATTTTGAAGATGGGAAACTGAAATGCTCTGGGTACCAACTCACTCACAGCCAGGCTATGACATAGCTGCGAAAACAAAACAAAAACCAGTTTGGAACCATTTGCCTGTCCAGTAAGGGGCTTTTTTTTTTTTTTTTTTTCCCCAAGGTAGCATATCATTTGGAACTATGTTCCTACATATGGGAGCTCTGGTGGCATAGTGCCTAAGACATTTGACTGCTAACCAGAAGGTTTGAGGTTCAAACCCACCAGCCACTCCTTGGAAGGAAGGCAATCTACTTCCAAAGTGATACTGCCTCAGAAACCCAAGGAGGGGTTGCTATGAGTTGAATCAACTCGACAGCAGTGAGTTTGGTTTTTGGTTGGTTCCTACATATTGGTACTGAAGGCCCTGCCACCACTGTTTTTCCAGTACAAAGCTCAGTAGGAAAAGTTCTAGTATGTGAAGGCTGGGAACAATAAACTCTCTTTCTCCACTCTAATCCAGAAAAGATCATATGATTAGGCAATATTTTCTCCCTAAAAGATTTGGATCTGGGGGCTTGTGTGTGAGAAGCAGGATTTTTCCTCCTCCCTCCTCCCTCTCTTCTCCTTCTTCTCCTTCAACTCCTTTCCCTACTAAAACCAAAAAATTAAACTCACTGCCATCAAGTCAGATCTGACTCATAGTGACCCTTCCTTGGGTTTTCGAGGCAGTATCACTACGGAAGTAGATTGCCCAACCTTCTTTCTGAGGAGTGGCTGGTGGGTTTGAACTGTCAGCCTTCTGGTTAGCAGTCAAATGCCTTAGGCACTACACCCCTAGAGCTCCCCTTGCCCTACTACTCCTTTTCTTTTTCTCTCCTCTCCTTCATCCTCCTCCTTCTTTGATGGCTCATGTTGCTAAAGGGTCTACTAGGCACCTGACTGACTCACTGTTTGGTGCCTGGCTTTGGCTTTGTTCCACATTCTTAGCTGTCATAGTCTCATCAGGGTAAAGGGTACTGGAGCCTCCTTTCTAGTTACAATTCCTCCCAGAGCCAGCTTTTTCTACACTAGGCTATCTTCAGTTAGACCCCAAAGTGGTCTTAGGCTAATGGGCTGTCAAATTCTGGGCCTTCTCAGATCTGACTACTTTGTGCCTTCATGGTTTCTTTCTCTCTTAGAAATACAAGGTATAAGAGTTATCCTTTTGCTTACTCTGTAGCCTGGTCATTGCCAGGACTCAGCTGCATCCTTGAAGTTGTATTCTCAGGTTATCTCACCAACGTCACTTCTCTTGCTTAGCTGTACTTCTCAAAGTTAGCAGCATCTCTTAATGAAGTGACAATTTTTGCAAGGAGCAGGTTAATAGGTCACAGGTTCAGAGAGATTCATTCTGAGATTAGATTCTTCCAGAAAGGGGAGGAGTCCTAAGGAAAAAGGGTCAGGGTACTGAAATGAGGAGCACAGAGCCATAGAATCCCCCCTGCACAGGTCATTGGGCAGAGGAGGAGCCAACTCCCTGACAACCCTGACCAGGTGTTCATTTTGGACTTCGGTAGCACCAAGTAGAGAGCATAGGAGTTATCCTAATTCAGCCCCATCCTTGCCCCACTTCTAAGAAGAGGTATTTGGCAATAAATAGACAAACCTGAAAGTATGCATTTCTGAATCATGTCTTTGAGAAGCCATCTCTTAAAGGTGAACTCTGCCTGCCCCGTGAACAATGTCAGAACAGCTGACTTCAGCTAAAGTAAATGTCAATGCCTTTATCTTTAGGCCCTTGTTGCTTTTCAACTGGGCCTCCCCAGATCACATCCGTGGCTTTTCTGCTCTGTGTTTGAGGATCTGGTCTCTGTGTGCTGTAATGATGTGGGCCATAGATCAGGGCTAACAACATGTGGTATTCCACTCCTTTGCTCAGAATCCCCCTGGTCATGTTCACCATGTGACTCAGCCTACATTTCCCCATAGTTGTGTACTGCTGCATGGAACCTTGTGACAAAACCCAGGGACCTGATGACAATTCTGGGACAATTCCTACCGTGAATAGGTCACATGTACCTTTGATACCTACCTCCTATGGATCTCAAAGGCTGACGAGAACTTCTAAGGCCCTGCAACCTCCTACTCTTCCCAACAATTCAATTCAACAACACTGCATGTCTATGATGTGTCAGGCTCAGTGCAAGATGTTTTCATTGGTCTCAACTGATTCTCAAATTGTTTAGCAGATATTATCAATATCCCATTATATAGATGAAGACACTGAGGATTAGAAAAGGTAAAGGACTTGTTCAAAAATCACCTGGCTAATAGGGGTGGAGTGTGGATTCAAATAGAGGTATACTTGACGCCAGATCAGTACTCTGTCTCCCTTCATAATATATGTCTTTGTAGGACATAACTTTGGTCAACAGCCCAGAATACACAAAATGATCTCATATTTGAGCTTGTTTTCCTACGTGGTAAGTTTTAATGCCTCATCTTCCAGCAGGTGGAGTCTCAAGAATGTCTGGATGAGAAAAACAATGGTACAGGGAGGGATGCACATCTGAGTCTCATTTCTACCCTGTCTCTTTCTCCCCTCTTACATCCTGCTTCATTTTTAAAGAGGGAAAAGGAGTCATTGTTGTAAAGTGATTGAGAGCAGTTTTTTCTAGAGTCAGGCTGATGGATTCAAATCTTGGCTCCATTGCTTACTAACTTTGTGACTTTGGAAAAGATACTTAATCTTTCCAAATCTTAGTTTTCTCATCTGTAAGAGAGGTGTAACAATAATATCAAACTCATAGGCTTATGGTATTGAAATACAATTATACAAGCACAGAGGCTATAACCCAGTGCATAATAAGTGCCCAAGAAAGTTGTTAGTTTCTACTACTTTTAAATAGCATCTGGGATGGCTATGAAATTGATAAAGTTACTTTGCTCAGCAGTGTGGTAATATCTAGTAAGACTGAAAGGAGTCCTGGTGATGCAACGGTTCAGTGCTTGGCCACTAGCCAAATGATCAGTAGTTCAAATTTACTCAAGTGGCTCTGCAGGAGAAAGACTTGGCAATCTGCTTCCATAAAGAATACAGCCAAGAAAACCCCACAGGGGCAGTTCTACTCTTTCACATGGGGTCTCTACATGTCTGAATTGACTTGACAGTACCCAAAAACAGCAAAAACAAAATAAAGTTAAAGATGTACTAGATAGATGCTAGGTACTCACCCAACAACTCTTGACCAGCAATTCTTCTCCTGGGCGTACACTTACATGTGCAAGAAAAATATATAGAAATGTCCGCACCAGCATTGTGTGTAGTCATACAAAGTTGAAAACAAACTACAAATTCATTAACAGAAGAATGAATATATCATGATAGTCATACAATGAAATACTATACATCAGTTAAAACAAGCTAAAGTTGCACAGATCAACAAACATGAATTTCATGAATATAATGCTTAGGAAAAAGCATAAGCTGAACAGTGAGAACATGGTGTGATAGGCAGAATTCTAAGATTGTCCTCAAGCTTCCCTATGCCTGATGTAGGAACCCTTTCTCAATTATTCAATCAAACACTAATTTAGGTATTAGCATGAAGGGATTTTGCAGATGTAATTAAGATTCAAAATTAGTTGATTTTTAATTAATCAGCTAAACTTTTATAAGGGACTGGCCTCTTCCTGGCAAAATTTGAAGTACGAGAAGGAATTGATGTGAAGGAGAATCTTTGTTGTTGGCTTGAAGATGGAGAAGGCTGTGTGGCAAGGATCTGAGAGTGCCTTCTGGAGTTGAGAACAGACCCTGCTGACAGTCAGCAAGGAGACTGGGACCTCAGTCCCATAACTATAGAGAAAAGACTTCTGCCAAAAACCCAAATGATCTTGGAAGAGGACCCAGGCCTTAGATGAGATGACCCAGGCCTCACTGACACCTTGAATTAGTCTTGTGAGACTTTCAACAGAGAACCCAGCCAACTGTGTCTAGACTTCCAGAGTACAGAAATGTGAGCTAGAAATGGTGCTGTTTTAAGCTGCCAAATTTGCTATCATTTGTCAGGCAGCAATATAAAACCAGTACACATGGAAACACGTAATATTATTTTTAATACTTTTTGCACATCTGAAATATTTCCTTAGACCTTTTCAAAGCAGCCAGAATGCAGTTGGGTCTAAGTATTACAGAGTATTACAGAGTTCTAGGCTTGACCTAAGAACTAGAGCCATTAGCTGGAAAATAGCCAGTGTGTTTGGCCTATGGTAAGAATCCAATAAATGTTGAATTAGAGACTATGTATGTCAATGTGACTCTGGTCAGGCTAATTCTGCAACCAAATGAGGTCCACAATGAGTGAATTGGGTAAAAATTGTGAGAGTAAATCTCTTTATTGCACTAGATGAGTGGAATTCTTAGGTATTCTTTTGAAGCTCCTGGGATACAAACAAATGCCCTCTTGATATGTCTGTAGTAGACAGACATATCTCTAGGGAAGTAGATTGTCCAATCTTCCTTCTGAGGAGTGGCTGGTGGGTTTGAACTGCCAGTCTTCTGGTTAGCAGTCAGATGCCTTAGGCGCTACACCACCAGAGCTCCTCTCAGGCTCTTAGGTCAAGTTATTTTTCTTGGATTGGAGTGAGGGACTGGGTGGGATAGAATGGTGAGAGAAGATGGAGATCTCAGGAATGACTGTGCTGGGAGGGGGGATGTTAGTCCATCCTGGGGAAAGTACCCCACCCTGCATCTGCTGAAAGAACCAGCACTCATGCCTGCCTCGATCCATTCATCTATTTCTTATCTTCCTCACATTTTTCCTGATTGCAATAAAGGGATTACTGGAGTTGCAGGCCTTCGACTACAAAAAACGGTGGGGACAGTGCCCTGGAGATGACCAAGTGAGAGGCTGCAGTGAATGGAATAAGATAAGCCTATGAATTGGGGCGTCTCTCATCTTCCCACTTGCAGGAGTTATTGAACAGGCATAGGATTACTTCATGAAGGGGCACCAGCCCACCCCATCCACCTACCTGCTGCACAGCTCAACCTGAATGTTCCATTAGCAATCAAACTCAATACTGCCCCCAAGTGATCTCATTATCTCACCTTTTCCTACACTACACTTCCCATTGCCCCATATTATTATTAGGTGCTGTAGAATCAGTTCCGACTCATAATGACCACATGGGTGAAAGAACAAAACACTGCCCAGCCCTGCACCATCCTCACACTCATAGCGATGTTTGAGCCCAATGTTGCAGTCGTGTCAATCCATCTCATTGACGGTGTTCTTTTTTTCTGACCCTCTACTTTACCAAGTATGATGGCCTTTTGGAGGGACTTACCCCATGGTTGTTGTTGTTGTTATTTGCTGTCAAGTCAGACCTAATTCATAGTAGTCCCTTGTTGGGTTTCCGAGGTGGTATCACTATGGAAATAGATTGCCCAACCCAACCCATGGAGGATTCGTCATTTATAACATCACTGTTCATCTAGTTTCCACACTATATACCTATGAGTCACCCAATCATTTAAATTATTTACCATATTCTGTTCTATCCACACTTCTTTCTCTCTAGAATTTGCCACTTCTTTTCTGTTCTTAGTGTTGATTCAGATTAATTTTGTTTATACATAATTTCAAACTTACTGAAAATTTGCAATAACAGTACATTTCCATATCACTTGTACCCAAAATCATTAAGTGTTTACATTTCACCTGTTTCACTCTCTCTTTCTGTGTTGTGTGTGTGTGTGTGTCTTTTCCCTGACCCATTTGATAGCAAGTTGAGGCTTCATGCCCATTTATGACTAAATATTTCACTGTGCATTTCCTAAGAACAAGAACCTTCTCTTATATATCCAGAATACAATGATCAAAATCAGGAAATTTAACATAGACAAAATAGTTTTATGAACTTACAGTTCATATTGAAATTTTGTCAATAATGCCCTTTATAAGATTTTATTTTCCTGGTACAAGTTTTATACAGGATCGCACATTGCATTTAGTTCTTGTCCTCTTCAGTTTCTTTTAATCTGAAACAGTTCCTCTGCTTTTCTTTCTCTCTCTTGACCTTGGCATTTTTAAGCATACAACCTTGTTATTCTGTAGAATGCCACACAATTTGGGTTTGTCTGATGTTTCCTTGGGAGTAAATTCAGGTTAGGCATTTTTGTCAGGAATGCCATTTTGTCCCAATATTGGTGATTATTAACTTTGATTACACGATTAAGATGGTGTTTGCCAATTTTCAACTCTATAAAGTTATAATCTCCTCCCTTTGTAATTAATAAGTAATTTGTGGGAAAATAGAGACTGTGCCTGGGTGGTCAGCTACTAACCAAAAAGTTGGTGGTTTGAATCCACACAGAGGCACCTTGGAAGACAGGAGTGGCATTGTTGGATCAAATGTAGGCATGTTGTTGTTGTTGTTGTTGTTATGTGCCTTTGAGTCAGCCCTGACTCATAGCGACCCCTCCTTGGGTTTCCGAGGCAGTATCACTACGGAAGTAGGATTGCCCAACCTTCCTTCCGAGGAGTGGCTGGTGGGTTTGAACCGCCAGCCTTCTGGTTAGCAGTCAAGTGCCTTAGCCACTATGCTACCAGAGCTCCCAAATGTAGGCATGGCAGATTTTATTTTCTAAATATGGCCACGAAGATATCTTCTGCCTCACATGCTTTCTTTTGAACCCTGCCCCTTCTCTGTCAAGAGGTAAATAGTTTATGTCTTTACTACTAGAACCTGAGCAGACCTGTGTGTCAGCAAAACCAATGGACACCATGTAACTTCTGAGCCTAGATCATAAAATACCAAGGATTTTCATTCTGCTCTCTTGGGCCTCTGGCTTTTAGAACCCAGCTCTCATTCTGTGAGGAAGCCCAACTAGCTCCACATGGAAAGACCATGTGTAGATGTTCAGCTGAGGTCCTAACCAATAGCCAGCAGCAACTATTGGATATACGAGTGAAGACACTAGATGTTTCTAGTCCCATCATCAACTTACCACCAAGTTTTGCATCTTCCCATCTGAGGCTTCAGACATCATGGAGCAAAGACAGGCCAAGCTCTGTTTGAATTCATGACTCACAGAAACTATGAGCATAATAAATGATTGTTTTGTATCGTTTTTTGAAGGTTGATTTGTTACACACCTATAGTAACTGAAACAGGAGGTATATGTGGAACTTATATCCCAAAGTGTTTGTACCATTTTACATTCCCAGAAGCAATGTATCAGAATTTTCCTTATCTTTGCCAACATTAAATGTCAATTTTTTAAATTTTAGCCATCCTAGTGGATGTGTAGTGATAGCCTGTTGTGGTTTTAATTTGCATTTCCCTGATGGCTAATGATACTGAAGACCTTTTAATGTGCTTATTGGCAATTCATATCATTTCCTTTGTGATATGTTGGTTAAAGTTTTTGCCAATTTTTGAGTTGGGGTGATTGTCTTTTTTTTTTTATTTATTATTGAAGTATGAAAGTTCTTTATATATTCTAGATACAAGTTGGTTGTTAAATATATGTTTCATGAATATTTTTCTATCAGCTTGTGACTTAACTATTCATTTCTTCAAACTGTGTGATTTTTTTAATTAGAATAATCTGGGAAAATTCAAAAATAATACTGTTACCTGGCTACCCTCCAGAAATTTTTAATTGGTCTTTTGATGAAAAGAAATTTAACTTTTGATAATTTATCAATTTTTTTTTCTTTCTGGATTATTATTTTCTGTATCCTAAGAAGTATTTGTCTAACCCCAGATTGTGAATATGGACTCTTATGTTTCCTTCTAGTGTCTGTAGGCTTTTCTTGTTGTTCTTTCTCTAATTGTTTGAGATGTTGTTTTAAAGTGTTGATTTTGGCTCTTTCTTCTTTTTTGATGTGTGCATTTATTGCGATAAATTGGCCTCTGATCACTGCTTTTGCTCTCCCAAAGATTTTGGTATGTTGTGTTTTCATTCTCGTTTGTTTCAAGAAACTTTTGAATTTCAATTTTTATTTCTTCTCTTACCCAATCTTTCTTAAGGAGGGTGTTGTTCAGTTTCCATGTGTCTACTCTTTTTCTGTTGATCTTCCTATTGTTGATTTACAATTTGATAGCATTATGATCTGAGAAGATGCTTTGCAGTATTTCAATGTTTTTAAATTTATGAAGGCTTGCTTTGTGGCCTAACATATGGTCTATCATGGAAAATGCTCCATGTGCACTGGAGAAAAATGTATATTGTGCTGCTGTTGGGTGAAGTGCTCTGTAGATGTCTATAAGGTCAAGTTGGTTTGTATTGTTTAGCTCTTCTGTATCTTTGTTGAGTACCTTTCCAGTTGTTCTAATTTTGATTGACAGTGGTATATTAAAGTCTCCCACCATAACTATGGAGTCATCTATTTGAGTTTTCAACTCTTTTAAAGTCTGATTTATATATTTTGGGGCTCTTTCATTGGGTCCATAGATATTTATTATGGTTTTATCTTCATGTTCAATTGATCCTTTAATCATTGTATAATGTCCTTCCTTGTCTCATATGGTGGTTTTTGTCTTAAAGTCAATTTTATCAGAAATTAATATTGCCACTCTTCCTCTTTTACGGTTGCCATTTGCTTGATATATCTTTTTCCAACCTTTGATTTTTAGTCTATTTTTGTCTTTATCTATAAGGTGTGTCTCTTGTAGACAGTGTATTGGTGGGTTTTGTTTTCTTTTCCAATCTGCAACTCTCCATTTCTTAAGTGGTGCATTTAATCCATTAACATTCAGTGTAATTACTGACAAGTATAAATTGGTTGCTGTCATTTGTTATGTATTTTTTCATGGTGTCCCTGGTTTCTTTGTTCCATATTATTTTCTGTTCTGAGTTCTTTATGTTTATGAACTGTGTTATCATTTCCTTTGTTGCTGATGTTTTAGTTTTTGCTGAATATTTGTGCTTGTCCTCTTTTTTATTGTGATGTGAAAGTTTATCATTTTTCTTTGAGGTTACCCTGTGATTTATAATTTTTTCCCTGAGATGAGAACAGTCCATTCTATCTTGCATCTGTCTTGTCTTCCTCACCATTTAGAAGTTCTGTAACTACACAGTATTTTCCCTCTTTTTGGTTTGTAGTTGTCCTCACTTGCCAATTGACATCTCTGCTTCCCTGTTTACAACGTTGTAAGTTCATTTTACTTTGGATATGTGCATAGCGGTGGTTTCTTGGTTATGTCTGTTTGTGTATTAATGGTCAGTTGTTATTTGCTATTTTTGGTTCTCTGTTCAAATTTCTCCATTTAGTATCACTTGTGAGGTTAGTCTGGTTTTAACAAATT